>NC_081379.1:39166206-39421206 GCF_030684315.1 Stegostoma tigrinum
CGTAGAGTTTGAGTACAACACGTAGTCACAGCGAATTTAATACCGAGGTACGTTATGATTCAATCACATTTAATTGTGCTAATTTTTACCGATTCCTATATACTAATGCAGAAATTACAATTGTGGTCCTGTGGTAAATGGTAATTATAACTGGTCTCCAATATTTGCCTTCAGTGCAACAAGCAACTTAATTTGGTGATGTGCACAGAATGTTAAACACTATATAATTAGTGTTTATATTGTACTTTAGCTGAACAATGCTAATTACCAAATGCAACCTCATCATTATAGCCGACTGACATTTATATGCCTTGGCTTCCAGTTGTCTCAGCTGTGGTTTTGCTCAACTCCCGAGGATGTTACTTTGTCAGTTCGTGCCTCAAGGTGGTAGTGCCTTTGCCTCTAAGTCGGAAGCTGGTGCGTTGACACCCCATCCCAAGGCTTAAGCAAGTGCTCCAGGTAGCATTCACAGAGTAAGTGATAGCACTGTCTTTCAGATCAGACTTGAAACTTCATCCAGTGGTTACCAAAAACCCTGTGGCACCCTTTGGTGTCCCGAGCAATATAGCTGTCTCCATTAATCCGATGAAAATTATTCCACTCAATTTCTGTTTGTGGTACGTTGCTGTCAGCAAATTGGTTGCTGGATTGCTTTGTAATACTGAATAATTCAGCTTTAAACCTTATTAATTAGCAAAAAAACTGGTTTGAAGTGTCCTAGATGCATGAACATTGCTCTACAAAAGCAACTTTATATTTTGTGTCTGCATTAAAGATTTTAAAAGTTTTGCCTTTCCTCTGGGGCTTGAAACAAGATGTCATCATTCACATGCAAGACCAAATATTACCTAATGGCCATTCAATTACCATACCCAGCTGGTCTGACTTATTTAATAAAGATTTACCCTTGATATTCCTTATTATGATGACAGATCAGAGCCCTGAAGTAATTCTGGACAGGGTGAATTATTAATTCTAGCAATGTGTTTTTAAAAGAGGACTGATACAGACAAGAAATATCTGCAGATTTCAGTGACTGTCTGACCGAGTCTTGTGTGGACTCATGGAATGTTACAGTTGGATAGAGTCAGGTCATCGTCAAACAGAGAAACTAAAAAGGAAGAGGTGATGAGAGGCTCCTTCCCCCTCCCCCTCAACCCACCCCCCCCCCAACCCCTCACGAATGGGCCGTCTCCTACAGATGTGGGAGATATGTAAGAACGACCGATGATGGAGTGTGAGATAACAAGATGTGGAGCTGGATGAACACAGCAGGCCAAGCAGCATTAGAGGAGCAGGAAAGCTGACATTTCAGGTCAGGACCCTTCTTGAGAAAAACGTCAGCTTTCCTGCTCCTCTGATGCTGCCAATTCTACAGGCATGATAGTGTTCTACCCTTCCAGAGATATTAAAGACAGGGGTGTTAATTATCAAATGAAGTCTGTTCCTGTGTGAGTGAGTTAGTAGACTATTATGCTAGAATGTTGTAAAGGTCACGTTTTGAGAATGACTATATGACACCCCTGCATTGCAGGCGAAGAAATGTAAGGATGCTTGTTGATGTAAATTTCATCCTATAAGCCAACCATTGCTGAATGGAACCAGGACAAAAGAAATTCAATGAAGCTGCAAAGCCAAGAATCTCAAGGACCAACATCAATATTACTGATACAATCGATGTAATGGCCATAATGTTGTTCTCTCCACTCTTCAAGAACCACTCAGAGACTGATCTGTAGATTTTTCCTTAACCTTTTTTTTCAGACCAATGTCTCATTCCAAATCCATGTATATGTGTGCTGTAACGTTTTTTTCTTTATGGTTAGTAACAGATAAACTCACCCTTTTCTTAAATCACAAAAGCTTGGTTTAAACATAAATGAATCCGGTCTGGGCGGGGTCCCTTTACAAATGAAACTTATTGTGATGAACCAGGGGGGCAGCTTAGCAGGGAACCAGTTCATCCCTCCTCAACCGAGAACTTAACAATTCGGAATATTCTACATGGACAAACTGTGGGGAATCTCACCCAGGCTCCATTTGAAAATACGGAGAGATTTTCTATTGGCGTTTTGGTTAATGTTTACCCCGTCATCAACATTTAGCAAAACAGGAGATCAGGCCCTGATCACATCGTAACTTCCTGCATCCAATCTGACAGCTACATTGCCCACATTAAAGAAGTGGCTATTCTTTAAATGAATTTCGTTGACTGTAGTGTGACTTTGGAACTTCTGGAGGTCATGGAGGGCTCAGAGCAGATGCAGGTTCTAATTCTGCCTTGGATTCCCAGCAGGGGTCACCTATCCTGCGGACAATGCCTGAGAATTTGATTTAGTTCCTACTGATCACTCATTAACAATGATATGAATTGCACATGCACTGTGCCATGGCCGAGCAGCAAGGAAACAAGCACAGGCAATGAGTGAATATTCTGGCCTTGGTGTATGAGCTATGTTTGTGCACAACCTGCCAGTTTAAAGGGGACCATTTTGATGGCCAGGGAGTTACAGGTGTGCTGTAACGTTTTTTTCTTTATGGTTAGTAACAGATAAACTCACCCTTTTCTTAAATCACAAAAGCTTGGTTTAAACATAAATGAATCTGATGGCCGCTTCCATTAAATACTCACCCATCCCCTCCTGTCCAAACCATCGTAGCCTGTGCTACAGCAATATTCATACAACACCTCAACAGTCGGCAAGGTGAACCTTCCCAAAGCGTCTCATAATTGGAGCTCAGAGCTTGAATAGCAGTAGGAGATGGGTCAGGCGCAGTGCAAACAAGTGGGTTAGGTTGAAATCTGGATGATATGGAGTTCATACTGGGTGAAGGTTGAGAGTAAATGTAGGATCTTGGACTCTGCAGGCCGCTGTTGAAGGTGTTAGGCAGTTGAATGTGGAGGTGACAAAGACACAGACAAAGGGTTTGGTGCCAGTTGAGGATAAATAACGTAATGAAGCATCTGCTCTTGGAACCAGTGCTCAGGTCCCCTCTACTGAACGGAACAGCAGGTAATTTAACAGGGTGAAATTTCCAAGGCCGTGGGATGGGAGGGGAAGTGGGCTGGCTGGTGATGGTATCAGGGTTGGAAAGATGCCAGTGAACAGGTCTCCTGATGTATTCCCACATCTCATCCCACTTTTCCCAGGATCAGGATACATTGAACAGATGAGCACCCACCTGTCAACAACAAGGAACAAATTATGGTCATTTAGGGAGGAACGTAGAGGATAGTTTTGGAAGGAGACAGAATTTTGCTGATGGCATGTCGTTGCAACATGAAAGCATGCCAAGCATGGCTCTGGTACACAGACGGTGCGCCTTGAGGTACCAGCGCTACCAGACACTGACTGGCCAGTGTCACATTATATTCAGTGTCAAAAAGAAAAAGGACAGGGAAATCATTCATTGGCTCTCTCAGGGATATCCTCCCTTAAAGCCAAGTGAATAACAAGGAGACTTAAAGTGATGTGCAACATTTGGTGCTCAAAACCAGCAAGGGCTTTGTGAGAAAATCTTTTTTCCAAGAGAGAGTGCAGCCTGGGAACATGGGAGAGCCAGGTTCAATGGAAGCATTCAAGAGGGCATTGGACGGGCTATTTGGATAAAAGTAGAGTGCAAGGATATGGTGTAAAAGCAGGAGGTTGGCACTGGGACATGATGCTTGTTTGAAGAGCCAGCACAGTCATGAGGGGAAGAGTGGTCTCTTCTGTGCCATGACAATTCTGTGACTCTGAGATTGTTTGATCTTTGCTGCCCATCAACCCACTTCCTATCCTCATTGTGTACCGGAGAGGTAGTGGGGAAATACATCTTGCCACATGTGGAGGAAGGGAGCAGTGAAAGAGGGAATTGTACCAGAGCACATTGACATTCGCTACATCTCAGACAGGCAGTAGATTGAGAAGCAAGATAGCATTAGAAAAGAAAACATTCAAAACAGAATGAAGCAAGCAAACAGAGTTGAAAAGTAGCAGACTGGCCTCTCCAAATATCAAACTTTGACACACCAAATACAGTGACATATGGAAGCTTTGGTGCAACATTAATGGCTATGCTAGTATTATTTTCCTTAAAAGCTTGATATATTGAACTTTTGTTTGGCCACACTTGTCTGTAATATCACAAAGTCAAGCCGTAGTCAGTTACATATTTGTTAGTCGATGCCCTCTAAGTCATGCTAATATCTCAGTGTGAAACTGATCAATGGTAACTGACAGACTGCAGTGTGTGCGTCACATCCCACACTGATTAAAGTTTACCTTGTCAGTGTAACGAGAGTGAGAAACATGACAGAAATGGCAAAACCATAGAAACAAGACTAACAGAAGTACAAAAAGGAATAAAATCAAAGAAGGTCTGATGATATTATGTTACTGGACCACAAAACCAAATGGCTGGACTTAAAATGTTGAGTCTAAATCCTACAATGACATCTTGGGAAGTGAAATCACAGAGTTAAAAAACCGGTGTTAGTGTAAGTGGTGATGGGGCTGTCAGAATGCCGTGGTTCATTGATGCTCTTGCTTTCCTTCCACCCGGTCTAGCCTGTATGTGACTCCAGCCCCACACCAACTGGTTAGCTCCTCACTGCCCTCAGAAGTCCCTTAGCAAATAACTCAGTTGTCACAGAATCATAACAAAAGGATAATCAAACTGAAGGGGGCCCACCACCTCCTGAAGGCAACGCCAACTCTGCCAGAGTTGGACAGAGCCAGGAAGTGAACAGTAGAGCATCAGACATCAATAAATGCTTGACATGGCTGGAGAAGTAGATAAAGTGCTGTGTATGCAGCTGCAGCAGCAAGCTCAAGCAATTAGTATTGACAACTTCCACAACTGTTGGATAGAACTATTGAGCTACGCCGTCAGACAGCTGAGAGTGTGAAAATAGTCAAGGTCTTAGACCCACTGAATACCACCTCAGAGCTGGCACACTGCAACTCCTCAAGATTGAGCTGGCGCGGGGCAAACATGATTGAGACATGTGATGCGGGTAAGAGGTGGTGAAGTTATGTACCTGGTTACCATTGCAAAATGGCCTCTCTCACTAACGTGTCGCCCAGTTTCACCTATTCATGCTTAAAGTGGGAAACACACTCCTTGTCCAGGCCGGTGCAGGAGGAGGTGAGACAGGTGGGCTGATGCAACAATAAAGGTTTCAAATGTTCACCAACAGGTCTCTGAAACTGCAGCAGTTCGTACATGTGAAAGTATCGCCCAAACAAACAGTGAGTGACAGCAGAGCTTATCACAGTGTAGGTCTGACATCAGCTAGAGAGGAATGCAACAAGGCAGAGCAGAAATGTTCCCCAAAGTCCACTCTGAAGTAACAGCGAATGGGAACTGCAGATAGAAGCAGTTGCCATCAGCTGAAGAACGCTGAGCGATGGCAAGGGTTTCTTCTGCTCTGAAAAACAATGGTACGCTCTGCTCCTGTCACTCAACTGACTCTGTGTCTTATGCTGCCATTCCTGCTTTAGTTCCATGAGCTTCAACTCTGCTGATGAGCTTTTTAATGTGACACTTCATCAAAATTCATTCACAGCACATCGCCCTCATCAACAGACTACGTTACCTCATCCAAAAATGTTAAGTTCAATAATCATTGTTTGTCTTTGACAAATCTCTAGTGGTTTTCCTGATTTAATCATCCCATCAACAGAAATGCTCCAAGGCAAAGACATCGTCATCAATTGGGTCAGATGGAGCTTTAGTTGGATAAATACAAGGTATTGCATTTTAGTGAAACAAGCAAAGGCAGGACAGATACAATTCATTGTAGGGCCCTGGGGGGGTATGGTAGAACAGAGAGACCTAGGGTTCAGGTACATAATTCTTTGAAGTTTGCATCACATGTAAACAGGCTGGTTAACAAGGTGTTTAACACGCTTACCTTCATTGCTCAGACCTTCAAGTATAGGAGTTGGGTCATCATGTTGAGGTTGTGCAGGATGTCGGTGAGGCCTCTTCTGAAATACTATGTCCAGTTCTGGTCATCCTGTTGAGGGAAGGATTCTATTAAGCTAGAGAAGGTTCAGAAAAGATTTACCAGGATGTTGCCAGAAATGGAGCGCTGGAGTTATAAGGAGAGGTGGTAAGGAAGAGACTTTTTTCACTGAGTGTAGGAGGCTGAGCAGTGACCTAATAGAGATTTATAAAATCATGAGGGGCATAGATAGGCGAATGGCAGTGCCTTTTCCCGGGTGGTACACATCTCGGGATAGCAGCATTCTACCTCCTGCTCCCCGGATCTAGGCTAACCTCACACCCGTGGTTTCAGCTTCTCAATCCCCTGTTTCTCCTCACATGCACAGGCTCCAGGGCTAACCTGCAGATCACTACCAGGGAAAATCTTATTAAAGTCGTTGGAAGCCCAGAAGATACAGGAGCAGAATTAGGCCATTCAGCCCATTGAGTCTGCTCCACCATTCAGTCACAGTTGATGTTTCTCAACCCCGTTCTCTAACTTTCTCCCCATAATCCTTGATCCTCTTACCAGTTAAGAACCTATCTATCTCTGTCTTAAAAATACTCAAAGACTTAATCTCCACAGCACTCTTGGGCAATGAATTCCACAGATTCAACACCCTCTGGCTGAAGAAATCCCTCCTCACCTCAATTTGAAACGATCATCCCTTAACTCTAATGCTGTGCCCTCAGATCCTACATTTCCTACTAGTTGACACACCCACTGTATGCAGGCCTCTCAGTATTCTGTAAATTTCAATCATATCCCCCTCATCTTTCTAAACTCCATCGAGTAAAGGCCCAGAGTCCTCCACAACTCCTCGTATGACAAGTCCTTTGTCTGTGGGGTCATTCTTGTAAACCTCCTCCGAACCCCGTCCAATGCCAGCACATCCTTCCTTAGATATGGGGCCTAAAACCGTTCTCAATATTCCAAGTGCAGTCTGACCAGAGCTTTGTACAACCTCAGCTCTGCTCTTGTACTCTAGCCCTCTTGAAATGAATGCTAACATTGCATTTGCCTTCCTAACTGTTAACTGAACCTGTGTGTTAACCTGCAGAGAATCCTGGTACATGATTCCTAAGTGAAGCTAAGTGCTAAAGATAAAGTGAAACGAGTAAAGTTTATTGTGTAACCTACAGACGAGTGATATGTTCAAACTCACAAGGCAACAGGTTTAGGTTTAGTCAACTCACATGAATGGTGATGCAGATGTAGAAACCCGCATTGAGCTAGATAGATCCAAAGGTCCTTTCTCAGCTGTCAGAAAGAGAAAAAAAATCATGTTTATGTGAAACAAAATAAGGATTCTGCAGTTATCTAGCTGCTTCCTCCTCCACACACCTTGGCACTTCACAGTCAGTGGAAAATTCTTGAGATACATTTGTATTTTTGTCTTATTCTTTCATGGGATATGGGTATGGCTTTGCAAAGCCATTTTCTGTCAGTCCCTAATTGCCTACAAATCGATCGGTTTGCGAGACCATTTCAGAGGACAGGTAGGAGCCAATCACATTATCGTGGGTCTGGAGTCACGTGTAGGCTACACCAGGCATAGACGGCAGATTTCCTTCCCTAAAGGACATTCGAGTATCAGGTGCATCTTTACAACAACCAATGATAGATTCATGGTCACCATGACGGAGGCTGAAACTAGCTTCCAATCCCACCAGATGGATGGTGCAATGTCCCCAGAACATTAGCCTGGTCCTCTAGATTACTTGGCCAGTGACCTTACTATTATGCCAACCTCTCCACTTGACTCCTGACCCATTATGCAGGTCAATACACAAACTGCAAAATAGATGTACTTTCTCTGTACCACCCAACCTTTTAAATTGACACATGTTCAATGAGAAAGATGCCAGGCTTTAGAAGAAAATCTCCATGTCAGCATTGTGATATCATATCGCAATCGATATCTCATTATCTTAAGGATGTAATTTATGATGTTACAATATGCAAATAATATTTAATATCAAAAGATGAATCATATCAGAAACAATAGCTCCCTTTCTACTTTAATTATATCTATATTTTCAGAACACTTTATTTGTTCATGAGATGTAGGCTAACATCTATTGCCCATCCCTGGTTGCCCAGAGGGCTGATGAGTTACCCACATTGCTGTGGGTCTGGAGTCACATGTGAGCCAGACCAGGTAAGGATGGCAGTTTCCTTCCCTAAAGGACATTAGTGAACCAGATGGGGTTTTTACAACAATTGACAATGGTTATGTGGCCAATGTTGGGCTAACCTTTTATTTCAGATTTTCATTAAATACAAACCCACTTTAGGTAGATTCCAAAACTGTCATTTTGCGTGAAATAAATGTTTCAAATTAAACTAATTTGAAAGGAAATATGCAATTATTGTTAATGGCTCCCTCCAGCTGAATGTTATGCTTCATGTATGTCCTGGAATTATTAACATCATCAACCATACCCAACATATCCATGCAGGCAAAACTCATGCATCTAAATGAGTTCATTCAGGTAACAAGAGATGTGAAGCATGTTTTAAAACTGCGAGGGAAAATGTCATTCAATATTTAAAACACAGCTTAGAGGGTAATATGTACTGTGTAAAATTTAAAATTATAATTTAGATTAGTCCACTTAAGAAGATAAATGGCTGGAACAGAAAGTGTATGGACACCTAGGCTGCAATTACAAAATACTTGCAAGAAATAGGAACTCAGAAAAGAAATGATAAAGAAGAAATGTTCAATAAGGAACAGGAGAGGAAAGGAGTAGAAGAATGAAACTGAAATGAACAAATGAAGCAAGGTTAGCAGCGAGATACTAGCTGGCCATAAGGGGAGTTAGAGGTGAAAGGGGCATTCAGTTTGGAGAGAGCAAAATGGGAAGCATTGTATCTGTCCACTTTTCGAAAGACTTCATTGATGTGGTTGCATATGTTCCTGATGGCAACCATTACTCACACCAGCAGTGAGAGAGAAATCGATTCCTAATCTCCAAGATAATCCTGGACAGGTGTCATTCCTAGGTGGTATTGTCTGGAGACAGATCCACAAATGCTGAAGTGCTACAAGTAGCATTCTATGAATACTAAGTACCGTGGAATGATTTGATGCAGAACAAGGCCATCGGCCCACTATTCCGGCTCCAGTGTCAGTAACACTGAAATTTACCTCATGCAGTCCTCACATTCAAGGACACAGGCTACTGATTTTGAACATGTACCAAGCCCAAATTCATACATTCTTAATTACCATGAGGTAGATTTCAATAATGGAAGAAAAGGCTGGAACCAAAAGGAACAAGGGAGAGAATGAACACGTCCATGAAATACTTATGAATTCATTAATGAGCCAATATTAAATCACGCTGGGAAGATTGTTCTAAAATCCGAAGTTGGATACCAATACATGGCAAGAGATACCATTGGTGAAACTGTATCAATAATGTTGGATTTTAGTCTCTGGTTTGCAGTGTGATCTGCCAGTTTCTGGGGAAACATTCGATAATTGTGAATTAGTACAGAGGGCCATGCACCTGCCAAGCAATCAATGCCCTGGGTTAATATAGAAATTCAAATGATGTGTTGACCATTTATCTGAATTTGAATCAGCAACCTGGACATCAAAACAGTTATCAGTGAAACTGACCATAAATTTGTCAGATTGTCATTAAACCCAACTGGTCCACTCTAAGCATTTAGAGAAGTAAATAAGTGGTCTTTAACTGGACTGGCCTATCTGAGCACACATCAGGGGCACAGTGGCTCAGTGGTTAACACTGATGCCTCACAGTGCCAAGAACCCAGGTTGGATTCCAGCCTTGAGTAACTGTCTGCGCGGAGTTTGCATATTCTCCCCGTGTCTGCATGGATTTCCTCCCACAGTCCAAAGTTGCCCAGATTAGATGGATTGGCCATGCTAAATTGCCTGTGGTGTCCAGGGATGTGCTGCCTGGGTGGATTAACCCAGGTAGGCATGGGATTACAGGGACAGTGTGGGGGACTGGATGCTCTCCAGAGGGTTGGTCATATTTCATAGAGTCCCTATAGTGTGGAAACAGGCCCTTTGACCCAACAAGTCCACACCAACCCTCAGAGCAACCCACCCAGACCCATCCTCCTTTATCGCACCTAATTTACAATCCCTGAACACTATGAGCAATTTGGCATGTCTCATCCACCCTACCTGCACATCTTTGGACTGTGGGAGGAAATTGGAGCACCGGGAGGGAATCCACGTAGACATGGGGGGAATGAGGGTGGGCTGAATGGCCTGCTTCCACACTGTGGGGATTCTATACTTAGAGTGTTTGACTTGCAAGTTGACCTTTCAATTAAGGCAACACATTCTGAGCTTGCCATTACACCCACATACGTCCTGAGATTTTTTTTAAATGTTCTAAACCAGCCCCTGACATTTCTTTAGCAGGTGGGATATGAAACAATATAACTAAGGATGGAGGTGACAGTAACTAAGAGAAACATCTCACAAAACTGAGTTCGCTGCGATCTCACTGGACAAAAAAATGAATACACAAAACATAATATAATCTATCAGGAAATGTCTATTTCACATATGTGTGAGACTATATCCTCCCTTTAATAGATTTTAATGCTAATAATTTGTATCATTTATTTGATTTGCATGGAACTAAAGTGAAGGAAAATGCAGTTATTGTTAATAATATTCTTTAACTAATTCTTACGCTGTCTAGATATCCCAGCATTATGTTATACATTCTTATGTGTGTGTCAGTAGATACTTTGCAGTTTGGTGACAGACAGGATCAAAAATTGCAAAGTGAGAGTCACACAGTCCCAGAGGACCATAGATTGCTCCTCATTAGAGAGAGGACAATGGTGGTGAGTTTAACTTGAGAGTCACCGTGCTTTGGGTGAGGAGTAAGAGTGACCTCAGCCCCTACAGGAAATGAACCCAAGCTGTTGGCATCGGTCTGCATGGCAAACCAGCTGTCCAGCCAACTGAGCGAAACTACACTCACATTTACAAAACACAGTAAGAAAAACACAGAGGGAAACATTAAAGATATAATTTAAAGAGTAACAAATTTCATCATCTTTGATTTTGTTTCATGTTTTGATAGACAAATAAATACAGTGCAAGAATAACATTTAAATCAGGAAACAGGGATGTGTGCAATCAGTATCATTTATTATGCACTTTGTTTTTTTTTAAATTAATCAGCGCTAATCCTGCCTGATGGCAACCGATGTGATAATACTGCTCATTTCCATCTTTATTAGCAAACAATGCTGCAAAACAGGGCAAGTGTGGGGAGCATACCAGCATGGGAGATAAAAATTTAAAGGAATGGAGATAATTAATAGAGAAGAACATAGCCATGGGAAGGACAAAATTTGATAAACCTTCAGGAGGACTCAAAATGCGTTATTTAAATATTTATAAAGCACTTTTGGAAAGAAAGTGAGGTCTATGCTCAAGTAGTGGGTTTACTGAACATAATGATAAACCAAGGATGGTCAGACAGGACATCTTACAGCCCTAGTCTCTAGTTCCACGTGATCTAATGTCACTATGACATAGTTTCTTATGGACACACTCAGTAGTTATACTCAGAGTAAAAAGTACAATTCCCTTTACTCTACATCTCCCCAAGTTCTTTTACAGTGCCCCTTGAAATAACTACTGTATACCAAGCCACGCTTTATTTACACACATACAGCACTGAGCTTCCTCAGAGCCAACTCTTGGAGTGAACAGGATGTCTAACACAGATAATGGGAACTGCAGATGCTGGAGAATCCAAGATAATAAAATGTGAGGCTGGATGAACACAGCAGGCCAAGCAGCATCTCAAGAGCACAAAAGCTGACGTTTCGGGCCTAGACCCTTCATCCTCTCTGATGAAGGGTCTAGGCCCGAAACGTCAGCTTTTGTGCTCCTGAGATGCTGCTTGGCCTGCTGTGTTCATCCAGCCTCACATTTTATTATCTAGGATGTCTAACACTCCTGTTTATATCTGTCAGACAGGGCTCCCTGACTGGGCCAGGTTAACAGCCCCAATCAGGGGACTCATATTCTAAGAGGTCCATCTGGCTAACCCTGTTACAAACCCTTTCTACCATTAACATGTTACCATGAACATCTAGCAATTTCACTCCATCTTCCTAGCCCAACCACCACACACACACACACACACACACACACACACACACACACACACACACACACACACACACACAAAGTCTCGTGTGCCTCAGGGAGTGATCTCCAACTGTGTTGTTAGTTCTCACAGAGGAATGTAGGCCATACATTTCCCCTTGACATATCCCTGGTAGGTGAACACATTGGAGGGATGTAATTATAGAATCTGATGGTGACTGGTCATCCGGCTGGTCTCCTGCTCCTAAGGCACAGTGATGGGTTTCTCCTGCAGCCTCCAGCTCCCCTGTGTTCAGATCAACAAATTCTACATGTTACACATTTACAAGACCCACTTTGGACTCGGCCATTCCCTTCTCTCTGGGTGGCTTTCTGTCAGTGACTGGAAGTTGTTGCATCTCCTCTCGATGGTGCTTCGCTGTGGATTGAAGTTTTCTTTTTCTGTTAACACTCCAAGCTTACGCTGAGGTTCTCTGTGCACCATTGCTGCGGTTTGTCATATACAAATGATTCCTATCTATTAAGATATTGGCTCTATCTGGCCTGGCTGACGCTTCGACTGTTTTCAAGCTCTGAGTCTTGTATGACTGTACAGCTCTTTCTAACCCCATCATTGCTGATAGCTCACACTTTACTGGCTGTAGAAATTCCTGCAATTTCACTTGCTTTCGTTATTGACTGAACCAGCATGCGGCTACTTTCTTGATTCCTAGAGGTGACCTAACTATCTAACTTCATTAACTAACAGTGAATATTGTTTCTGTTGCTACACACCCCGGGGCAAACACTGAGTAGGTGCCCCCTAATGGCGAGTCACAGCTTTCTTTAGCGTCTCCTTTGTCACTGTTTCCAGCTTTTGTTTGTAGACCAATGGAGGTTCTACACTATCCTTCCTCAATGCCAATGGCTGTTGGTGCCTGTGAGCCAAGGAGCTAAATAAACGGCTCTATTTAAAACAGAAACATAATGATTAGCAATTATAGACAAGGTCTCATATAACAATTATAACAAGGTATAGTACGTATCTGGCCTCATACTCTAATTTTTCTACTTCCCACAATCCAAAGCTTAATAGGTTCCTAACTTTAACACAGCATCCAAAAGGATCGATACATCTGCTCCAACTAGTGAAAACTAGTTTATCTGCCATTTACTTTATTCTTGGTGCCCCAAAGTTCATCATGCAGGTCTATCACTTCGCCAAAATAGGGATACATTTTGTTTGTCTTGGTCCTTGGGGGCATCATCCTCTTGTACTTGCAGTGGTCTACCTTTAAACCTTAAAATTGTAGGCTAAAGTCTCCTATCAATGCTTCAGACACCCACATGAAAGTGCCCTATCTTAATGCATGCAAGGCATTTTGCATCTGTGGCTGAGCAGTCCTGTCATTGATGTGAGGTTTCCCTCCATAATATGAACAAGAAGTCGTGGTGGAAGCAGTATCTTCTCCACTCTGTGGTTACTGTCTTGCTGGCTCTTTAATAACTTCCTGACTAATGACAACGGTTTGATTCCAGGGTTAGTCTTTGCCTTCCTAGATTAAAAAAAAAGTCCAGTTCAGCCTCTGAAATTCAGCCTGCCTTTTTTTTTGCAATGCGAGTTCTTCTTTAGACTGTGAAAAGGCTGACTAGGCTTCATCTGTATCTCCACTACAAGGTGGGTCCTTATGAGTTTATCTTCCAAGACTCTACACTGGCTGTATAAACCATTTACGATGGTTTCTCTTAACCCTTGCTTACCTTGATTAAAGTTTGTCCCATGTCTAATGGGGTTTCTTCTTAAACAGAATTAGGAGTTGAATGCTTTAATTCCATTGTTGTATGTCACAGTTTCTTCCACATTACCTTGTTTTATAAGTACTGCAGAGCATTGCCAGCTCTGTTGACAACTGAGTACGATAATAGACTGACCTGGCCTTTGTCTGTCTCCTTCTAGAGACCTGTCTCAATGGAGTTTTGCTGAATCATCGCAGCAAGTCAGGGCTCTCGTGTTTTTGAATGGGTCTGGTAAAAGTTTTGCTGTTTCCATCATCCAGGTATTTACAGTATGGGCTCAGGTAACTGCGCTATTTCTGTCTTCCCTGCCCTTTTCTGACTGTTATGTGGCTGTCTGTTCTTGCCTGTATCTTATCTTCCGGAAGCTCCTGATGTAGTGAACTTACTACTCACTGGAGTTGACTGATTTCTTCCTGTTGCTCAACTTGTACCCTGCTGTGAGCCCTCTGCCATTCTTTCTTCAGTTTCTGTGTGGGCTCTCCTATCGCACAGAGCTCGGAGTGTGGCTACATCTTGAAGTCCATTGCGAGCTGCCTCCTAGCACTGCTGATCTTCACATGTGGGGGCTATCTTCCCCGGCTCAGTGTTTGAATCACCAGGCTAATCTCGTGGTCTTCACTTCAGAGTTTTATCCCTGGCCTGTGATTCTCTGGGTCTGTTCACAGTCACGAACATGTCACAATGTGAGATCTTCGCTCAGTGAAAGGCAATAGATTTTTATTGAAGGTGACTACATACAGAGGATGATAAGAGCGGGCCCCTTGCTTGCCTCTCCACACACCCAGGTTCTAGCTCTGTGCGATCTGACTTGCTTTCATACCTGCCAGTGACTATTTAGAGCAAAAGTACAATTCTCTTGACTTGACACTCATTATGAAGAAAAAGCACTAGAAGTATTTTGCAGAGATAGTAGGAAATGCCGATGCTGGAGAATCTGAGATAACATGGTGCAGAGCTGGATGAACACAGCAGGTCAAGCAGCATCAGAGGAGCAGGAAAGCTGACATTTCCGGTCTGGACCCTTCCTCTAATATCTGTTATCTCAGATGTATTTTGCAAGAGTGTCCTTCTCTGTTGAGAGTTCTCTGCCTGAAAACGGCTCCACCATGGCCAAGGTAATCCTAAAATCCATTATGGCTGGAACGCAGATTGAACCCTGTGCTACTGGCACTAATCTGATCCACACTGGGCGATCAGCCCAGTGAGGAAGCTTAAAGGCCTAGAGTTTCCGAGGCAATGTACACCATTCCAGGGATAGAATAACCTGGAGCGATGGACAGCAGAGGCAGAGGTTCCAATAGCCTTCCATCACATGGGCTGTGGCTCAGTTTTCCACCTGCACCTTTGGGTGGCACAGTGGCTCAGTGTTAGCACTGCTGCCTCACAGCGCCAGGGACCCAGCCTCAGGGCACTGTCTGTGTGAAGAAGAACAAAAGAGAAGTACAGCACAGGAACAGGCCCTTCAGCCCTCCAAGCTTGTGCTGATCGTCATGCGCTGACTTACCTAAAAAACAAACCTGCTGCCCTTAGTCGGTCATATCCCTCTAATACCCCCTGCATTCATGTTACCATCCAGGTGCCTCTTAAATGTCGCCAGCGTGCCTGCTTCCACTACCTCCTCAGGCAGTGCATTCCTGGCTTCTACCACTCTCTGTGTGAAAAACTACCCTTGCACATCTCTCTTAAACTTTCTCCCTCTCACCTTGAACCTGTGCTCCCTTGTAATTGAAACTTCAACCCTCTGAAAAAGCCTCTCACTAGCCACCCTTTCTCTGCCGCTCATATCAGGTCGCCTCTCAGCTGTTGTCTTTCCAGTGAAAACAATCCTAGTCTTTTTAACCTTTCCTCATAGCCAATGCCCTTGAGACCAGACAACATCCTGGTTAACCTTCTCTGCACTCTCTCCAAAGCTTCCACTTCGGTCTAGGTAGTGTGGTGACCAAAACTACACACAATACTCCAAATGCAGCCTAACAAGGGTTTTACATGGCTGCTAGATAACAAAGTGTGAAGCTGGGTGAACACAGCAGGCCAAGCAGCATCTCAGGAGCACAAAAGCTGACGTTTTGGGCCTAGACCCTTCAGCAGAGAGCTCCTGAGATGCTACTTGGCCTGCTGTGTTCATCCAGCTTCACACTTGGATTCCCCAGCATCTGCAGTTCACATTATCTTTTATATAGATGCAACATGGTTTGCCAACTCTTATACTCCATGCCCCGGCTGATTATGGCAAGCATGCCATAAGCCTTCTTAATCACTTTGGCCCCTGTATTGCCACTTTTAGGAAACTGTGGACCTGCACACCCAGATTTGTCCATATGTTAATATTCCTGAGGGTTCTGCCATGTACAGTATAATTCACACCTAAATTTGATCCTCCAAAATGCATCACCTCGCATTTGTCTAGATTAAACTCCACCTGCCATTTCTGTGCCCATGCTGCCAATCTATGTATATCCTGTTGTGTCCTTTCACAATCATCTGCACTTTGTGTCATCTGCAAACTTACCAACCAGACTGTCCACATTTTCCTCTAGATCATTTTTATATACGACAAATAACAGAGGACCTAAGACTGATCCTTATGGAACACCACTAGTTAGTGGTCTCTACTCTGAAAAACACCATTCCGCCACTACCCTTCGTCTTCTTTGACCGAGACAGTTTTGTATCTCCTTGTGTCTGTATGGGTTTCCTCCGGATGCTCCAGTTTCCTTCCAGAGTCCAAAGGTGAGCAGGTTAAGTGGATTGGCCATGCTAAATTGCCCGTAGTAACTAGGGATGTGCAGACTAGGTGGGTTAGCCATGGGATACGCAGACTTACACAGACGGGTTAGGTCTGGGTGGGATGCCCTTCACAGGGGGTGATGTGGACTCGATGGACTGAATGGCCTGCTTCCACAGCAAAGGGATTCTATGCTCCTACAGTGTAAGAATTCACTCATTAATACTGATCCTGTTTGGTACGTTTGTAAAAGCACCTTTCTTGGTCATCAAGACCAGCAATGGGTCTTAAACCTGGAGTTTCTGGATTAGAGGCTTAGACGGTCCCTACTGCAACACCAGACCTGTCTCGCAGGAGCATTGTGGGTCAGAAATCGACACTGAGTATCTGATGGAAATGGTGGGACAGGGGAAGCTCGTCATGTTTTTAACAAATAGAAGTTGTTTGGAGCCAATTCTAACACAGGGAAGATGGCTGCGGTTGGCAGAGGCTGGTTATCTCAGCCCCACGACATCACTGTCAGCGTCATCTGTAGGACCCCGTTACACCAGGCCACTGTCTAGTGGTGATGGCTATGTGCTACAGGCAGGAGCTGACACTGGGCACCAGATTTAAACTGGGCCTTGAAACTTTTTATGGTAAGTTTGCAAAAGAGATTTGTCACGACATGTGAAGCATTTTCTTGTGATTATGAATGTTGGGGATGGTCAGCTTCAGGCTGATTAATGAGAAGTGACGTTTGTGCCATTAAAAATGCTGGAGAGAGAGGCTTGATATTCAGTAAATGCCCCACTATCAACATCCTGGGAGTCATTATTAATCAGAAACTGACCCTGAACAGTCACAGAAATACCACAACAGCAGGCTGGGAATCCTACATGGAGTAACTCACCTCCAAATTCCTCAAAGCCTTTCCACAGGCCCAAATCAGGAATGAGGTGGATTACTCAGAAAGCTTTTCTTTTTCTTTATTCATTCACAGGGGTGAGGGCGTTGCTGGCCAAGCGGCATTTATTACCCATCCTTAATTACCCAGAGGGCAGTTAAGTGTCAACCACATTGCTGTGGGCCTGGAATCACACCAGAGCTGGTAAGATGGCAGTTTCCTTCCCTGAAGGGCGTTAGTGAACCAGATGGGTTACACGCCATTCAGGGCCAAGCAACCTATTAATTGGGATCTGTCCATCAATTTTAACTTTCAGCACACATCTTTTCCACCACAGACACACCGTTCAGCAATGTACCATCTACAAGACACACCGCAACAATCCCGGCTTGGAACTACATCCCCATTCTTCCACTGTTGCTAGGTACCTACAAGACACAGAAAGCAGCAATTCAAAAAGGCGGATCACCACCACATGCTCAAGGGTAATTAAGGATGGGATACCAGGTTGGCCCTGCCAGTGATGCCCACATTCTATAAAAGTCCATATAGCTTTGTGAGTGTCGGTGACAGAGTGCATCTATATCCAGATGTGACCTTAAAATGCCACAGTAGGCTATGGACCAAGTGCAGTAAATGGGATTAGTGCAGTTTGGTGTTTGTTGGTTGACTCAGACATTGTGGGCCATGCTATATGACTCTCTGACTCTATTTTAATCTGTTCCTGTGTAGGTGCTGCATCTGAGGCTCGCGCAGTATTCACCCTGTGCTCTACTGCCATCTACTGGGTACCTTTTGGAATAACGGACCCTCTTTTCCTCCACTTGCTAACATCAGTGAAAAGATCAGAACGATTTAAATTGGGAGAATATTATTTCCAGTCTGACCTTTAACAACCATCAGTGAGGAAAGGGCACTGCAACACAACAGTATGTTTTTCTGGCACAGTAAGTCGTCAGTATCTTAGCTCCAGATAATCAGAGCTGGATTTTTGCTGTTGAGAGAGGAAATCCACAATGGGAAATTTGGCA
The DNA here is from genome assembly GCF_030684315.1 of Stegostoma tigrinum. Taxonomy (NCBI): domain Eukaryota; kingdom Metazoa; phylum Chordata; class Chondrichthyes; order Orectolobiformes; family Stegostomatidae; genus Stegostoma; species Stegostoma tigrinum. The sequence goes on from NC_081379.1 coordinate 39,184,726, forward strand.
GACCTGTCTCCATATAACAGCCTCCTCCTGCACTGCTTTTGCTTCAAAGAGGTTGGGGAAGAATTAAGATGGCCCTGTAAACATCTCAGAAATGGACGAGTGCTGAGTCAGGCTGGATAGTGGCCCTATCTCAGTCCTCTAGGATTTTGACCCAATTGTGTTAAATTATCTGGCAACTGTACCAACAGGAATAGGTGGCCAGGCATATGGTCTTGTCATGAATGCTTGGCTGAGCTCCAAGATCCAGACACCCCTTCTTCAGAACTTCACAATTTCAGTCCTGAAGAAGGATCACTGGACCCGAAATGTTAATTCTGCTCTCTCTCCACAGGTGCTGCCCGACCTGGGATCATTCTTTTCCAACAATTTCTGTTTTAGTTTCTGATTTCCAGCATCTGCAGTTCTTTTATTTTTGTTAACCGAATGGGTGATTTTTGATGTCAACTTTAAGACCTGCTATTGTTACTCTAACGCTCATTGGTTCTGTTAACATTGTACATAGGGTGATTGAGTATAGAGATGGAATGGTATGATCTGTTAAAAAAAGTTCAAAAGTATCCTGTTTCCAAAAAAAAAGACTCAAGTACCCTCTGATCAACAGTAAAACTAAGCACTCAAGAAGTTGTCAGCCTCATTGTACGGTGATGGGAGTGGGGGTGGAGTGAAGGATATAATGTGCTGAACCTGCCAAATTGCACAGTTGATTCGACAGCTGGTTTGCAACGCAGAGTGATGCCAACAGCATGTATATGTACCAAGGAACAGAAAGTGAGTAGGATGCAAAGTCGAATTGTTCAAGAGGAATATTCACCAGAAACAGTGTGAAATCAGGCCATTATAATTAGGCTGACCCACAGTGCCGTAAGGGAGAGAATTCCAGGATTTTGACCCAGTGACACTGAAGGAACAGTGACATATTTTGAAATCAGGATGGTGAGTGGCTTGGAGGGGAACTTGCAGTTCATGGTGTTCCCATGTATCTGCTGCCCTTGTCCTTCTAGATGGAAGTGGTCATGGGTTTGGAAGGGGGTGAGTAAGGATCTTTAGCAAATTACTGCAGTGCATCTTGTAGATAGTACACACTGCTGCTACTGAGCGTCGGTGGTGGAGGGAGTGGTTGCTTGTGAATGTGGTGCCAATCAAACAGGTCACTTTGTTCTGGATGGTGTCAAGCTTCCTGAGCGTTGCTGGAGCCGCACTCATCCAGGAGAATTGCATCACCTTCCTGACTTGTGCCTTGTGGATACTAGACAGGCTATGGGAAGTCAGGAGGTGAGTTTTTGCTGCGGTATTCCTAGCCTCTGAAGAAATCATCAAATCTGACAAGTTTGAATTCATTAATGTTCAAAACAGCCATTACTGGTGAATATCTTACCCTCATTCATGGAGTTAGGGAAGAAATGAATGTGGTCTGTGTTTTTTTTAGCAGATCATACCCATTCCATCTCCATACTCAATCAGGGCAACACAGAGATGAGTGTGGTATTAAAGCACTTTAAAATATCTCAGAACTTACCGAAATTCAACACATTCATGGCCTCAGGCAGATCCTAGGACTTCTCTCAAAGTTTCTCTGTTTCTCTAGCTCTCAAAGTCCTCCAACAGGCTTAAGCAATCACGTGCAGTTACTTAGGTCAAAGAACAGACCAGGAAAAACCAACTGAATACTACAGAAAGACATGGACATGGATATTAAAAATGTAACAAAATGTGAAACAAGATTGGTGAAACTTTCCAATTTGGGAAAGAGCAGGAATTGGGACCAGTGTAATCAACATCAATGTTCTGAGAAATGTGATGAGGGAGGGGACCTGAGTCAAACTCTGGGTTTATCGAAGTAAGGTGTGTTGTCCAATGAGATGAGCATGAATGTAAAGAAAATAAAGCTCAGTATGATGCCCAACTCCAACGTCACTGTGATGGAGTTACATGAAGCTGAGACATTGCTGAGGAAGGTCAAAGGGCATGGAGAAACACAAGTGTTTTTGCAAGGATGAATGGGTTCAAAAGATACGTAAGGGATAGAAAGATCAAGACTGTTTTCTTATATTTATCCATGGGACATGAGCATCTATTTATCAAAGAGTTAAAATAATTTATAATTTGGTTGAAAATAAATGGCTATTTTGCTGACAGGTTCGGGCAGACTTAAATGTATTTTCTTATCAATTTGTTAATTTGATTACACACCTCCAGACTAGATAGGACTTGAACCTAAGCATCCTGGCTCAGAGACAGTGGCACTACCATTATGCCACAGAGCCTAACTGAGTAATTTGTACGCAAGCCTGTTAAGGCAAAATAGATATTAAATAAGAGCTTTAATAATGAGATACACCTCTCTGATAGTCTGATATTAAAGCAATTTTATGCCTACTTGTTGCTTCTGGAGATTTAGCACTCGTAATAGAAGCAATTTTCATTTCTATGTGGACTCCATTCATCTACCTTTACTGAAGTGAGCTAGCTAATGGACAATGATACATCTCAAGATATTCCCTTTTGAAATCCATACTGACTAATAACTGTTATATTTCTAACTGTAGGTGTTCTTCCATTCTCCCTTTTAGGAATGTTTCAACCTTTTTCTACTGCTGATATTTAGCTGATTGGTTTGTAATTCCCTAAACATGTTCTATCCCCCTTAAATATCAGAATTTTCTTCCACAGATTCTCTTAAATTAAGTGGTACCATAACCATGGATCTGAACCCTGGACCAGCTATGAACATAACGAACTTCAAGTCCAACATTTATGTTTAAAACAGGACAGATACAGCCAAGATTACAGCCCATATAAATTCAGCTCTGATGAAGGGTCTAGGCCCGAAACGTCAGCTTTTGTGCTCCTGAGATGCTGCTTGGCCTGCTGTGTTCATCCAGCCTCACATTTTATTATCTTGGAATCTCCAGCATCTGCAGTTCCCATTATCTCTAAATTCAGTGACTGTTTGGATACAGTGAGAGACAGAAAGAGACAGAGAGATCATATAACATGACACCTAATGAAGGGTCAAGGAAGGATTAAACGGATGGACTTCAAAGGGAGAAATACATTACAAACTGGACTGGAATCCCCTGTAAATATCTAAGCTTGTGAATCTGATGATATAAAGAAGACAGTGGTCAGGGAGACCTCCCCCCTCACCCCCATTCCAGGCCCTAAGAAGACTTTCCACATCAAGCAGATGTTCACCTGCACATCTGATAATGTGGTATACTGCATCCGCTGTTCTCGTTGTGGCCTCCTCTACATCGGGAAAACCAAACGGAGGCTTGGGGATCGCTTTGCAGAACACCTACACTTGGTTTGCACTAAACAGCTGCACCTCCCAGTCGCGAACCATTTCAACTCCTCCTCCCATTCCTTAGACGACATGTCCATCATGGTCCTCCTTCAGTGCCACAACGATGCCACCCGAAGGTTGCAGGAACAGCAACTCATATTCCACTTGGGAACCCTGCAGCCCAATGGTATCAATGTGGACTTCACAAGCTTCAAAATCTTCCCTTCCCCCACTGCATGCCAAAACCAGCCCAGCTCGTCCCCGCCTCCCTAACCTGTCCTTCCTCCCACCTATCCCCTCCTCCCACCTCAAGCCCCACCCCCATCTCCTACCTACTAACCTTATCCCGCCCCCTTGACCTGTCCGTCCTCCCCAGACCGACCTATCCCCTCCCTACCTCCCCACCTCCTCTCACCTTTACTAGTTCCAACCCCACCTCTTTGACCTGTCTGTCTCCTCTCCACCTATCTTCTCCTCTACCCATCTTCTATCTGCCACCCCTTCTTTCCCTATTTATTCCAGAACCCTCTTACCCTCCCCCATTTCTGAAGAAGGGTCTAGGCCCGAAACGTCAGCTTTTCTGCTTCTAAGATGCTGCTTGGCCTGCTGTGTTCATCCAGCTCTACACCTTGTTATCTAAATAACTTGTTAATGTTTTTTAACTCTTATTTCATGCTCTTTGATAATTTAATAGTTCATATCTGCCTTCTGAATTTCCTACCACAACCCATTTCTGATTTATCTTGCACCACTCTGCTGTCTATATGTTTAACCCATTTTCCCTAATCAACCTGTTGAGAGATGTTTATACACACCTCTGGAGCAAGTGGGACTTGAACCCAGGTCTCTCGGTTCAGGAGTCAGGGCACTATCTCTACACCCAAGAGGGCCCTGTCTCCATCACTAAGGGATGCCTTTTTCAATATTTTCATCCGTTCTCTTACATTGTCATTTATCCAGAGTCACAGTCATGTTTAGTTTGTCCTTGGTTTCAGTAAAATATATTTTCTCAGTTCAACTCTGTTGAACACTTTTGTTAATGTTTCCTAGTGTTGTTCTGCATCATTTGCCAACATAATTGTCCTTTTTATTTTACCAAGTTCCATTCTCAGCCCCTCAAAATCAGCTTTTCTCTCTTCTACTAATCTGGCTTTCACTATACCTATCTCTTCTTCTATCATTATATTAAGGTCACTATTGCCCAGATATTCCCGTGCTTTCAGTGAATTCTTCAAAGAATTTCCAAATATTAACAGCATATTGAAGATTTGATAAAAGCACCTTGGAAACTCTTTTAGATAACAAGGTGTGGAGCTGGATGAGCACAGCAAGCCAGGCAGCATCAGAGGAGCAGGAAAGCTGACGTATCAGGTCTGAACCATTTCCCAGACTGGACCCTCCTGGAAACTCTCTTGACACACTTCAAGCGACCTCTTCAAACGCTCAATAGTAAGTGAATATAAATGGCTCTAAATAGCATTTGAAATTCTTTGCAACTGGTTTACTCCTACTCAGTGGCTTGCTATTAAGAAACAGAGTTAGTTCACTTGCTATTAATAACTTAAATACATGACTCTCTTGTTCTTGCTGATGATATAATGTTAACTGGGAATGCAAGCCGTAAGTAGGCCATGAAATGGGGTGAAACTTGTATATGTTGAAGTTCAGAGAAACTTGGGTGTACTCATTCAAGGAACATGCAGTTAGAATTCTGGTACAGCCATCAATTAGGGAAAGAAATGATGTGTTGACCTTTATAACAATGGTAAAGTGTTTGAAGTTTAAGAGTAAAGGTGTCATTTTACAGTGGTACAGAGCTTCGGTAATATTGTACTATTTTAGTTTCCAAAGGAAGGAATCACTTGATTAGAGGCAACGCTGCGAAGGTTTACTAAATCGGTCCGTGGGACGAGTCTGAGTAAATAATGCTTACAATTCCTGGGATTTAAAAGAATGCAAGGTGATCTCATTGAAATATTCAGGATGATGAAGGGGTCTCATAGGATATATACTGAGATGTTAATTTTTTTTAACAAATTTGTTTAATCTATTTTTCCCAATCAACCTGCTCAGACATGTTATTGTACACTTCTGGAGCAGGTTGGACTGGAACTTGGGCCTCTTGGAAAGGACGCTAACACTTTGCCACAAGAGGACCCCACTGAAACATTGTTTCTCCTATCTGGGAAATCTAGAACAGGAGGGCATAGTTTCAGGTTAAGGGGCTAACATTAGAACTGAAATGAGGAGACAATTCTTCACTCAAAGGGTGAACCTTTGGGATTCTCAACTTCAGAGAAATGTGGTACATCATCATTTCTATATTTAAGGTTGAGGTAGAGAAATATATTGGTGCTTCAGTGAACTGTGGGAAATGGGGAGTGGACAAAGGTGGAGTTTGAAACTTAAGATTAGCCACATTCACATTGACTGAGAGGTCAGTTTGCTGCCTGATTGACTCTTACTCCTTTATTTCACATTCTTACTGTTAAAATGTCATGCAGCCTCACTAACAAACACAATTGGCAGTTTAAGAGCAGTTGTTAATCATCTGGGCATCCAATCATCTCTCACACAGACACACACACACACACACACACACACACACACAAACTTCCAATTTCTTTACCAACACTGTATCTCACATTAAACTGCTGTTTGCAGCTCAAGATTTCATCTTTGCTGCCTTAGAGATTTATTTCATACCCAAAATATTTGTGTATTCACTCCCAGATCATCCGCAGAAATGGTCCATCACTGGAAACAGACAGAAGAGCTTTGACTCATCTTTACTGCATTGGTGGGCAAGCAACACAATTGTTTTCTTCTTATACAATCAGTTCCAATGCCATTTCAGCAGTACCTCATCATAATCTATTAAGCACAAAAAGATCCTGCCAGAATTTTCAGCACACTTTTTTTTAAAAAATGGAATTGTGCTTTGATGACACCTTGTAGTACAATTATGTTTTAACTGTTCAGTATTCTATCAGAGATGAAGACTGAATTTATTGTGCAGAGTCAGTTTCAATCCTGCAGGAGAAATAAGACATCAAGCAAATAAATAGAGATAACAAGGTGCAGAACTGGATCAGGCCAAGCAGCATCAGAGGAGCAGGAGAGCTGATGTTTCAGGCCGAGACGCTTCTTCAGAAATGGGGGGAGGGGCAGGATTCTGAAATAAATAGGGAGGTGGGGGGGAAGGCAGATAGAAGATGGATAAAAGAGAAGAAAGATGGTGATGACAGGTCAAAGAGGTGGGGATGGAGCCAGTAGAGGTGAGAGTCGGTGGGGAGGAGATAGTCAGTTCAGGGAGGACAGACAGGTCAAGGGGACAGGATGAGGTTAGTAGGTAGGAGATGGGGATGGGGCTTGAGGTGTGAGGAGGAGATAGGTGGGAGGAAGGACAGGTTAGGAAGGCAAGGACGAGCTGGGCTGGTTTTGGGATGCGGTAGGGTGAAAGAGGAGATTTTGAAGCTTGTGAAGTCCACATTGATACCAATGGGCTGCAGGGTTCCCAAGTGGAATATAAGGTGCTGTTTCCGCAACCTTCAGGTGGCATCGTTGTGGCACTGCACGAGGCCCATGATGGGCATGTCATCTAAAGAATGGGAGGGGGAGTGGAAATGGTTTGCGACTGGGAGGTGCAGTTGTTTAGTGCAAACCAAGCATAGGTGTTCTTGCAGGAACAGCACCTCATATTCCGCTTGGAAACCCTGCAGCCCAATGGTATCAATGTGGATTTCACGAGCTTTAAAATCTCTCCTTCCCCCTACCCCATATCTGAAGATGGGTCCAGGCCCAAAACATCAGCTTTCCTGCTCCTCCGATGCTACTTGGCCTGCTGTGTTCATCCAGCTCTACACCTTTTTTTATCTCAGGTTCTCCAGCATCTGCAGTTCCTACTATCTCTGAAATAAATAAATACCTACGTTTATAGACACCTCGACATCGTGGTGTTCAACCACGTCATAGGTCTAATACCATATTGCTAAGCTACTCTGCTTTGTCAGAAAGAAGACAGCAACCCATGTACCAGACAAGCAGTGGCGTAGTACAAAGCTGTTCACTGTTAAATGTGGAACAGAAGTCGCTGCTCAGCAGTTGTACACACGAAAAAATGTTATGGATCCCTTCCTGCACATTGAATGCAATGGTTTGGGCAGGTTGATTAAAAAATATCTACTCTAAGATACTAACAGAAGGTCTCTTGTGAGACAGTATTTGTCTGCCTATCTCCAGTCCAAGCAGTGCATGTCCCAACTACCCCCAAAAAAAACACACGTGCCCCAACACCAGCTACATTCAATGCTGCTTAATACTGGAGCAGCAGGCATTGACCCCGCCCATACCCGGAAGTTCCGTGGGAGCCCCGCCTCTACTTTGCGTCTATTGGTGAAATCATGCCGACGGCAACCTTTTCTCTGTGATGATTGGCTGATTGCTTTGTCAATCAGCGAGATGTTACATTTCCGTTGTATCGAGTAGGGCCGCCGTGCTGTGTCTGGGGAGGAAGCTGTGAGAATGGTTCGCTTCAAATCCAGGTAATTTGGATCCGCTCCACTTTTAAACTGGGAGGGATGCTCTTACGGGAAACATGGACAGTTCAACTGTGACTAGCTATCCACCTACTTTTTTTAATTACGAGGTGTAACAGCCCTACAATAGACAAAATAGGTGACAAAAAGACCTTTAATGTGTTCAGAGATAATGGGAACTGCAGATGCTGGAGAATCTACGATAACAAAGTGTGGGGCTGGATGAACACAGCAGGCCAAGTAGCATCTCGGGAGCTCAAAAGCTGACGTTTTGGGCCTAGACCCGTCAGTGTCTTTTTTTTCGAGACAGTTCGTTTTGTTCGCTGCACTTTCTCTCCGCCCCTTCCCCAGCTCCCGACCGGTGGTGGGTGTTTTCAGGAACCTAAGTTTCTGTTGTGCCAGATGAGAGCCTCACTGGTGAGGGTTGAATTTTGGGTCCGATGCCACAAACTGACAAGATGCATGGACACGTTGAACTCTCTTGATGAGTCAAAGTCTATGGGGCGAGGGGAAGAACAGAAAATGTCAACGGGTCAAGTAGCAGGTCGATATTTCGGGTCCGTGGCTCCCCATCAGAGCCAGCCTCCCAGGTTTAATATCATCTGTTCTCTGACCCCTGTATCTCAAAAGCCTGAGCCCAACAACTTTAGATTTCAAGAACACTTTTATAATACATTAGTCGAGGCCCCATGAATGTCTAATTAACGCTTTGTTTTCTTAATTTATGTTGACGTGCTTTGAATTGCTTATTATTTCTGAAAATTTGTAGTGTTTAAAGAAAGTCTGTGGAAACACTAGAGATGCTCCTGTGAATCGGCGAATGCTTTCACGTATCCAAGAGCTTGCTGAATATATCAAGATCCGAATGTCTACCAGAAAAGCCTTGTCTTTTCTGGTGCATTACGTCCAATTCTGGTCGCTCTGTTATAGAAAGTGTATTCTCGAGCTGGAGAGGGTTCAAAAAAAAATAATTACCAGAATGTTGCTGGGAAAAGAAGCGTTGAGTTATAGGGAGACTTCTGATAGGCTGGAATTCTTTCACCTGGAGTGTAGGATGTTTAGGGGTGACTTCCTACAGTTTTAAAATGATCAGGGGCATAGATAAGGTGTGTCTTTTTGCTAGGGTGCTGGTATATTTTTAAGGTGAGAGGAAAGAGATTTTTAAAAAGATATGGGGGGGGACAACTTTTTTAACAGCAGTTAATGTGTGGGTGAACTTCTAGAAGTGGTGGATTTGGATACAGTTGCAATGTTTGAGATTTTAGATAAGTACATGAATAAGAAATGTTTGGAGGGATATGGGCCACACATAGGCATCTTAGGTTGGGACTGTGGTTTGGTATGGACAAGTGGGACTAAATGGCCCGTTTCTGTGCTCTTTGTGTGAACAGTTCTTGGGGCCACGTTGTAAAATCTAAACTCTGTTTAGGATAAGAGTTAGATTTGTGACTGACAGATATGTGAGAATGATAGGTAGCCCCTAAAGGTTAAATTATGAGTAACAATTACACATGACCATAAGGTGTGGGAGCAGGCTGTTCACCCCATTCTCTGTTCTGCTTTAAAGTAACTGCCAGGATTTCCTCTCGAGCTTGTTGCTCAAGTGCCTCCTTCAGGCTAGAGAAGATAATGCTGTGAAAGGTTGTTTCTGCAAGTGAGTGATATGTGCGCATTTGGATATTTCTGCTTTTGATTTAAAGTTCTTAAGGACTGAAAGGATTACTTCCAACCCAATCACAAGGTCCAGGCCAAAGCTGAGGTGGCTTTGTTTCCTTCTGACATGTTTTTCTTTGCCACAACGTGGCCTTCAGTAACCTGGCTTTGGAGATGAAGTGAATGTCATGCTAATTAGTGTCTGTGGATCTGGCTTAATCAGTTGTAAGGAGAGAGCCTGGTACACACTTACTTGCTAGGCAAGAGGCTCATTGGTCTACACACACAAGCTGACTTAAAGAATGGATGTTTTTTTAAAAATAACTGATTATTCAGTGTGGGGAATGATCACAGCTCAGAATGCCTAGATCTAATGACCTAGATAGTTCTTTAAACATCTGCCTTTCAAAATTAGTCAATGGATCACTTGATGATAAGTCACTTTAAATCGCACCACAAATTGATTTAATCAGTAAATGATTCTTCAGAAAATTGGACTATCTGGCATGCATCATTATTGCCTGTGCTTATACAGCTGATTATTCTGAAAAAGCAACTTTTAGAGGAACTTAGCTTTGTGTCAGCAGTGTCCCTCCAACAAAGTAAATGTCTGGTTAATCTTCATGGTCAAGGAAGGGCACTGGATTTGACGGTAGTCATGAGCTGTCAGCCAATATGATGTAAAGTTGCGTGAAATAAAACACGATCAAATGCCCAAGTAAATGGGATTGCTCTATTCACAGGTACCTGCTATGCGAGATAGTGTTCGAGAATCCCCAGTTTCGGCATTGTATCGAGGAGAAGAATATCTATAAAACAGTTAAAGATGCAATCATTCGAGCACATGGTGACTTTGGACTTGGTTGTTGCTCATTATCCCTGGCAGGTTTGTAATGGAAGGTCCACAATAATAAAACAAAATTGAAGGGATTTAAATACCAGATTTCAGTGAAAAAGTACATCTCATTGTTTGTTTGAAAAAGTGCAAAACAAAAAGATTCAATTATGTGCACATCTGCAAGTGGACAACCAGCATCTACTTGTGGAAATGAGAAATTGTGCAATTTCTAACTCGCTCCTTATGGGAATCTTCAATGGAAGAAACGAGTGAGTTACAAATTGTGCAACTTCCAACTCACTCTGGCGTCTTCTACTGAAGTTGCCCACATCCCATGAATGAATAAAGTTGAGCTGGGCTAGACTGGTATTCTTGCCAGCAGTCCTTGAATGAGGGAAGAGGAGGAGAATTTCAAGTAAAATAGTGGGGAGAAGAGATCAAATCTTTTTTGTTTACGATATCTTAAGGCAAAAGAGCAGGGTATTAACGCAGAAAATTATACAGACTGAGGGAAAGGATAGAAAATCAAAACAAACTGGAATTGACAAAAAATAAAGGCTGTGTAATCAACAAATATACGGGGGAGAGAAACACATGAATGTACTTATTTCTATTTACACATTCCAAACTGGTAGCTATTATACACATAGCTGCAAGATGACAAGAAACCTGACCCTTGAGTACAGAACCTTGGATGGTACAGGAGACATGGGAAAAGTGGAGGGGTGTCTGTTTGTTAGTGATATTTAGCCTCAGGGGGATATCCTGAAGTCAGGATGTGGAAACATTTGGTAAAGATCAGAAATAACAAAATGAAAGGTCTAGGCCTGAAACGTCAGCTTTTGTGCTCCTGAGATGCTGCTTGGCCTGCTGCGTTCATCCAGCTCCACACTTTGATAACAAAGTTACTTGGAGTTGAGTACAGGCCCCTTAACAGTAAATACACAGTAGGGTGGATCAAAGTGTTTAGGAAGGTTTGATTATTTAAAGGGGATCTTAAGCCATATAATGACTGGAAAAGTCTCCTGGGCAAAAGTCACCTCGGTGAGTACAAACAAACTTTTGGAATAGCTTCTTAGAACATTTTCAGTAACATACGTGTGCAGGAGCTGATCAGAAAAAGACTATACCAGATTTGGTATTAGAATCCTAAGAGAAGGAATAGGCTATTTAGCACATCAAGCCTGCTCAGCCACGGAACGAGCATGGCTGATTAAACACTGAAGCACCTTTTACACACACTATCCCTGTAACCCTTTCACATAACTAATCAAATCTACCAGCCTCAAATACTGAGCTTCCATATCTCTCTCTCTCTCTCTCTCTCTCTCCAGTACAAAATGCTAAAGCCCTCAGTACAAGAATTTCTGCTCTTTCCCTTATTTTTAAACTGTCCCCCTGGTTTGAGACTTCACAACCAGTGGTAACCTCTTTGCTGTATCCATTCCTTTAAGACTTTTGTAGGTTTCAATGAAGTTGCCTCATTTCTCAAAACACTGGGGAACATGTGCCCAGTCGGCCAATCTCTCCTTTTCAGTCCAGCCATCCAAGAACAAGTCTAGTAAACCTTTATTGCCATAGTCGGTGTGCAACACCATCTTTTGTGATAGACATCAAATCTGCATAGTACTCTGGGTGAAACTTCTATATGATTGAAGCAACATGTCGTCATCTCTGAACTCAAACCCTCTTGCAATAAAGGCTAACATTACATTAGCCTTCCGATTAGCATGGTGTACCTTTGTGCTAACCTTTAGTGACTTGTTAACAAGGAAGCCAGGTCTCTCTGCACATGACTTTCCAACTCCAACCCCACCCCCTTCAATTTTAAAAAAAAAACCACACTGCTTCCCCTACAACAGGTGACAACCCCCTCTTTCTACATTTATAATCCAGATGTTTTTGCCCACTTACTACACCTTTCCAAATCTTTCTCAAAGCATATTCTCCACTTAAATCTATCATCTGTATATTTGGAAATATTCCATTTGGTTACCAAGTCCAAATCTTGATTATATAGTGTAAAGAGTTGGGGGGGCCCCCCAGTACAAATCCTTGTGGTATCCCAGTAGTCAGTATTCCAAGAAGGGAATGATCTGATTATTCGTACACTGGATGAGGAAAAAATACACACAAGTACACTAATATCTATCTTGTGCTATGATTTTTGCTAGCCAACCCACTGTAGGGACATGTATACTACATCTATTGCCCTGCACGTCTTCTCAATTGTTAGTATAATTCTCGAAGGCACAGCTACCAAACTTGCTGGTGACAAGAGGAAGCTACGAAAAAGTGAATGAGCAGACATGAGCCAAATGGGGTGTATAATAGAGGACAACTTCCCATTTGTACTGGTGAAAGTTTGCTAAGCTAAGATGAAGAGGGAGCTGGGTTTCATAGTGCATGAATTATAAAAGGGTGGCATACTAATACAGCATTTAATTTGAGAAAACTAATAGAATACAAACGTAGGGAAGCTTTTGGAGATAATGGGAACTGCAGATGCTGGAGAATCCGAGATAAAGTGTGGAGCTGGATGAACACAGCAGGCCAAGCAGCATCTTAGGAGCATGGTAGGGAAGTTTTTAAACTTGTCTAAGAGCACTTTTCACATGTAGACTCCCCTATGCCGTAGTGGTCACTTTATTTAAGAATAAATGTTAGAGAAGCTCTTTTGGCACATTAGTAACATGCCTACCACCGAGCTAGAAGACCCAGTTTCAAGAATCAATGGTGATGCAACAACCATAGACCACTTTGACTTGTGCATGTTTTCACTTCCTTTAGCGACTTCAATTCATTAGCGAGAGGAAGATGAGAACTGGAGCTGCTATTTGGCTGGTCTTAAAGGCATGAGAAGTCTCTAGGAATATGTCCAACCAGTGTTAGCCTTGAGTGTTCAGTCTTGACTGTTTAGGTGTATTGTGCTCTAATTCCTCTTCTCACCCAGCAATGAGCACTCCTTTGAATGTTTAAATAGTTGATTAGCAGCCTGTGATTCTATATAATTGCAAATAAGATTTTACACACTTGTTCTCTGCTTACTGATAACTCCTGTCCTACATTATGCTTAAACATTAGTGTTGCCTGTAACATCCAAAAACTATACAGTCAAAAGGCATTCCTATAAAAAAACCCTATGCATACAGTATCTGTAGTAAATGTATGAGTTCAGTAAAGGTTTCTTCTCCTATTCCTTTGGATGCTTAACCCTTAATTTTTGGGAAGCAATGATTTACAATATAAAGCAAGGAATGAGTGCAGTGAACATTGCTGTAACAAACAACTGTGAGAACAAAATTAATCCAAATAATTTCTTCGCAATTAAGTGAATTTTGGAATAGTTGACTTATCCACTTCAGCATAGAGCACAGAACATAACCTATAAAACTCAACTAACATTTTTCAATGATTATCTTGTCATGTAACTGTACATTGTCCTTCTTGAAGAAGCTAAATAAACCCATGTGGTTCTTTAAAGAGTAAATAGATATGGTTTTTAAACCTCAGAAATGTTGACTTTAGTCATTCAAGATTTAGATTGAGACATTACCAGGAAAGAGGAGTGATTGCACTTTCAATAGATCAAATTGTAAGGGTGATAAAGCAGATTGAAGTCTAACTAAAAAAGAGAATTGAAAATACACATGCAGGGATACAGTACGACTGTGGAACATTGAGTTGACAGGTCCACTAGGCTTCCCTCCACGTCATTGAGAGGAAACTGTGGAACTTAATGGAGCTAAGTGTCCTTTATTTAAAATGGAAGCCAATTAGACTTGGCCCAGCCCTGTTTATTATTTCTAGGGGCAAGTAATTAAGAGTGCAGATTATACTTTGGACTGTAGCAAGCCATGGCAAAAAAAAAGAACAGTTGACATAAGTATTACTGATCTTCTTTCTTTTCTCCCAGTCAAGTACCTGAATGCCTACACAGGGATAGTCTTAATAAGATGTCGGAAAGATTTTTATCGACTGTTATGGTCTGCCATGCAGTTAATCACCTTCCTGGAGAGCAAGAACCAGAAGTACCCCTGTTTCTTCAACACATTGCATGTGGGAGGTAAAATGCTGGAACTTTTGATGCAGAATTAGCTATTGACTTGTTACACCTGTCCAAGTTGCTAGGTTTGAGTCTTATCACCTGGCCAAGTTGCTTTAAGCTTTTGCCTTTAAATCACATTAATGACATAGGTGCAGATGTCAGTTTTAAAATGTGTCCTTAAAAATGCACTAATGAATTGTGTTTTTTTTGAGGTACTATCCGAACCTGCCAGAAGTTTCTCATCCAGTATAACCGCAAGCAATTGCTGCTCCTCCTGAAAGACTGTAAAACCAAAGGTGAGAAACTTTTACTTTGAACTTTGGATCCCCACTTCCACCATCCACTTTCAAAACAATTTAGCTTCCTATTAAATGCTGTGCTTAAAGAATCACCTCCAATAGACAAAGATACCTGACAAATTATTGGAAGTAGTGATATAAGAATCAGACAGGTGAGACATTGATAAAGCTTGAATAAAACCACTTGGTTAAAATCTACTAAAATGTTGACTAACTGTATTTATGACATTGTCACTTAGGTGTGCTGACTGGTTTTCTTGCTAAAAAACAACAATGGCACAGGTATTTATATAAGGGAAGGCAATGGCCTAGTGATATTATCACTGGACTGTTAATCTAGACACCCAGATAACATTCTGGGGACACAGGTTGAATCCCACCACAGTAGGTGGGATGTGAATTCAAACTATCTGGAATTAAGAGTCTAATGGTGATCATGCACCCCTTGTCAATTGTCAGAAAAACCCACCTGGTTCACTAATCTCCTGTTCAGGGAAGGATGGCAGTTTCCTTCCCTGTCTGGCCTACATGTGACTCCAGACCCACAACAGTGTCATTGACTCTGAACTGCCCCCCTGAGCAATTAAGGATGAACAATAAATGTTGGCCTGGCCAGCAATGTCCTCATCCCATGAATGAATGAAGAAAAATACTTTTGAGGTGATTTCAGCAGAATTCATTGCAATCTTAAGGTATACAAAACAGGTTCTTTGTGTCTTTTCACCTTTTTGTTCTGCTTTCAGAGGAGAGGGAATCTGTTCAAAGGTCTATCTTGAGTTGTTCACTGAAAGAATTGGAACAAGATCGATCGAAGTACCAAGAGGAGACAGAAGCAGATGCAAATCAAGTGTTATGAAAAAACTGCAAAACAGCAAGAACTGCACTGTGGTAATAGTTCCACCTGTACAATCAAGGTGTTTTGCTGTGACACAGTTTAAGATTGTGTAATCTTCAATTTAGACTTAGGCTCTCACACACCAGATGCAAATCTAACACCCCAAACCACTCTCTGCTGTTAAACTCCTGAATTATTTTCATTAGGACAGCCTTGTAGTGGAAAAGAGAATTTATTGGCAATGTGAAGTGATTAAAGGTTAATCAAGAATGGTACTTGCTACTGGATGCTAATCCTTGTGGGCATAATCTTAGAAATGTAAAAAGCTGGCACTTTAAACTACTGCCAACCATTCCACAGCAACTGAGTAACCTTACTGTGGGTCTAAACCATAGCCGTTAGCAAACTTCACTTCAATTAAATAAAACTGAACTACACTTCCCATCAGTAATAATGATCATGAAACCAAAGGATTATTAAAACTCACCTGGTTCACTATGTCCATCAGGAAAAGGAAATCTGTCATGCTAATCTTTACTGGCCAAAGTGCTTGATTTTTAAAACTGGCTCTTTGAAGCAGCCTAATAAGCCATTGATTGTTAGGCATATTAGATTTGGGTGATTACTGCTGATATTGCCTGTGATACTATGATGCATTAATGAATTTTACATGTTATCACTTGTTGTAGTTGGTGATAATCAAGGCTGTAGAACTGACTCAGCTAGTAAAACTCCTCAGACAGATACTTGATGTTTCAAACTGCCTCCACAACCTGAATATCACTTAGGTTAACAATCTGTGCATTACTTGAGCATTTCAAACCAAGTGTACAAAATCAAATATAGACTACCTTTAAAAAAATAAAGGAAGAAACTAGTAAACCATTTCTTCACTACTGCCCTGAAGCTACAAAGTAAAAATAACATTTTTCAATGCAGTTGCTCAATGTGCACTGTATAGCTATTAAATTACAAACCTACATGCTGGAGTACAAACATGAAATATAATACACAAGTAATTTTTAGTTACAGCTGGGTGTACTCATCTTGTCCCAAGAACTTGAATTTGAGAATGAGAGATGCTATTTAAAACCTGTGCTTATACTACAATTTCAATTGCAACACAGCATTAAAAATATTAAATGTTGATGGTCATGAACAGAGTTCAAGAAATGCTGGTGCTTAAAAGGAAACATCTTTCAATAATAAGCAGTCATAGTTGCATTGTATTTAGAAACAAACTGATGCTCTGGGCCAGAAGATAGATGTATTTTGCAAAGGATTTTATTTCATTTGTTTAAGGCAATTAGGTTAGTGGTGCAATGGTAGTGTTTCTGCCTCTGAGCCAGAAGGCCTAACTTTAAGTCCCACCTGCTCCCAAGGTGTGTAATAACAGCTGAGCAGGTTGATTTTAAAAGAAATCTGTCTGTAAAATCCAAGAGAAGGGAAAAGACAGGAACATGGCCCTGTGTAAATTAATTTTCTAGGGCAGATATGCCAGGTTTGACTTTAGTTAGTTACATATTCCCTCTAATTAAAGAGATCTAAAACACCCCATTACATTGGAGAGAAATCTGGTTATTTTAAGTGGTTTCTTCATTAGCTTTGATTTTCCAGAACATACAGTAGGTATTGACCCACATATTCTCTTCATGGGTAAGGCAGAAAAATGAACAACACACTGCACAAGGTTCTTTTATTGCATCTATTACTTTGCTGTTGCATGAAAGAAAAGTGAAGGGCAGAAGTAACAAAGCTGAACTCAACACTTCATTAGATGCTTGACAGTCACTTTTTTAAAAAGATACTTTTCAAATTAAAATTTTCAAAAAAGGGAAACTCCAGCTATTGTTAATTTGTATTTTACAACCAACAGCATAACACTTGACATAACCTGGTTGGGAGTGATAATTACAGGCCCATCCAATGTGTTTATCACTAAGGGGTTAGTGTGATTTTCTGAGGTGCAGAATATTTTGCAAATCTTCAGTGATGTTGGTTGAAGGGGTAAGAGGATCCAAAACACCACTTATTACTAGCACAATAACATATGAGATGAAAGAAAATCAAGTGTCAATTATTTACAAAATAACTACTTCTGAGGTACAGGGTAATAACAGCAAAAAAAAATCATCCCCAGTGAATGTCTACACAGAAGTAGTTAAGCTGTGGATTTGTTTGGAATTTCCCTTGTTTAAAAAAGTTGCATGTCACAAGCTATATGAATTGGTTATGTTGTTCAACCTCAAAGCTGTGAAACCTGCATTCAAACAGGAGGCAAACTTTTAATGACAAACCACTCAAACAAATGCCTTTGCTGTAATCTTCCGGGTTTGAAATACAACCAAAAATGTTTAAACTATAGCAGCAAATAAACAAAATCATTTTTGCACAGACAGCAATGAATGCAAATACAGGCAGTGGCTGCCTGTGGTACTGAAATGGGTAAGATGGGCAGTGAGTGCCTAAATTACTTTGTGTGAACTACTGAAGTACTGAAGAGCAACATCTGCCTTTTTTTCTTCTTTTTCCCATTCCTCTCCTCTGCAAGAGAAAAAGATCCATAATTAGAGGGGAAAAAAAGCACACATCCCTATTTTTAAAGTTGATTATTTGCTGAATATTCTGTTCACGTCATTGATACCCTGGAAGAGTACTTTGTTCTGCAAGGTGAATTTAATTGTATACAATGAGTAGACATTAACTAGTGACTTACTCTAGCCCCACAGACAGATTAAAACTGGTTGTGGGGTTAGGTGCATGCTTTCAATGTGTAATTCTAAATATAAAACATGTGGTGAAGATGGACTCCAATTCTACCCTCCGCTCAGTGGCTTTCTGCAGTATTACAGAAGACAAATGCGTAAACAGTTGAAGCAGTGTAAGAAAACTACTGCTTTGTACTTATCTATATCTACCAGCTCAACTCCTGCAAGGACCGCTTACAAATTAATCACAGGCTATTTGAATATTCATGAGACTTGCTGTAAATGATGTACAGTATGCTATCACATGAAATATTAATACCATTGAATTAGGGAAGATACTTTATCTTTCTTATTCAGAGAAGTGTTTAAATAAATTACTTTAAAGGCAGTAAAAGTCTCTCCAAACTGTTCCAATGCTCCCCTGTACTTAGTCTAAACAGTACTGGCAACAGTCTAAGCACAGGATGTCCATCCGCAGCCCAAGTCTTAAATGAACAACCCATACTGCTAAAGCACAATTTTAATGTTACAACAATACATCATTTCCTAAAATCAAATTAATGTCAACATATTGTTTAGCATTTTAAGTCAACCAACAACTTCCACTTTTCTCCCTCCCTCTAAAGAGCAGCAATCCATTCTTACCTGCACACACCTCTGGGCCTGGAACTTTATCAAGCTTGAGGAATGCTGCCTCCATAGCTTGACTGAAGGAATTCTGAAAGCTGGGTACAGGTACACGGTCTGAAATATCACTCTCTCCATCACTATCTGCTGCAGGTGGGGGCATCAAACTGGTTTCTGTTGTCAAGACAAATTCAATCAGTACACCAACCTCCATGTTAATGTTAAGATGATCATTAACACAATTAAAGTCATGTTAATTTTTTTTAAAAATCACCTTTTCTTGGAGTTACTTTGGGCCACACTTCTGCCTTAGCCTTTCCATCCTTCAGCATCTGTAAGGAAGAATATACATAGTACTGATTTTTTAAAAAAACTTTATGAGGAAAAATATTATGTCATAGGACTAAGGAAAAACAGATACGGACCAGATAGAGAGAGATTAAGTGGGTATGATGAAAAAAAAACTTAGAAGCACGTTTTAAAGAGGACCTTGACGAAAAGATGGAGAGACACCAGAAGGCTTTCGGGAAGAAATGCACATTACAGAAGACCATGAATACTGGAGAAATTGATGGATAGGAGAAAGGTGAAAACACAGGTTGAGGAAGGTTGAGAGCATGAGGGATTTAAATACAAAAGGAACTTAAATTTGAGGTGCTCTAGTATCAACAGCCAAAAGTGGCTGAGCTACAGTTTGTGGGTGTGCAAGAAAGAGGTACAGCAGTTGAAAGAGGCCAGCCAATCTAGAGGTGACAAAGGCATGAGAGATGGTTTTCAGCAACTGGCAGCTTAAGTAACAGCTGAGTGGGCATCAGTTTGATGATTAAAGCAAGCCACCTTTGTGTTGGCAGATGGAGCCAGAAATTCAGAATCTAACAAGGCAAAAATTACAACAGACCATGTCAGAGACAGTAGACAAAACATGGAGTGGAACTGGTGACAAGATAGAGTTTTAGCTTCATTTTCAAGAATGATTATCTGGAGGAATTGGCAACTCATCCAAGGCAAGATGGCTGACAACACAGGCAGAGGAGTCAAAAGATGGAAGGAGTACAGATTTCCTCAAAGCATTCAATTTTAATAAAACAATTAAACTTCACCCCAAGTTACTTTCTGTAAAAATTCCATGAATCATCTTATGTAGTTAAGATGGTTAGCAAGTGGATGAATCTAATCAACACAAATGAGATTTAGAAATGCAACCTAATGGCAGGTTACAACTTTGTGGCTGGAGTGGACGTTGCTTTTCTTTAGTTGTCCATACTGAAATGGAACTATTTCTCTTAACCCTTCTCAAAGTAAACAGGCTGCTCCCAAATTCCCAGATAATTAGAGCAGGTCTATAATCCTCAGAGCTCATTACTTCTGTTTCTTGAGAAATTAGTAAAGTACACCAACTGAACACAACCAAATCCCAATTTTAATCTTGGCAACCAAATCCCAATTTTAATCTTGGTAAAAGTAATTGGTGCACACTATGTTTTATTCAAAATCTACTCACAGCAGAAGTACATTTTTATCCCAGAGAGTGCATTATCTATTTTCACCTCAAGTGAAATTACCTGAGCAAACGAAGGAAAGCATGCATCATCTTCCAAGCTGCCAACGCACAGAGAAGGACTCCCTGGACTAAAAGCAAGGGCGGATTGATTCAATGCTGATTCTACAGGAAGAATTAAGAAGTGATTCAGAAGCATTCACTTCGTGCAGTTCCAACATTGCCAGCTAGGTTAAAACATTACAAAAATAAAAAGAAATTAAGCATTAATTACAAGATAGGACATGTCACGGATGCCTCTTCTCAGTAACCACATCATTCATTTCATGACAAGTACATTTCATGACAAGTACAATTCACTCCAAGAATTTTGCTGAACCCGTTTTCAGTTCCTGCCTCATTTAACATTTCGTGTAGAACAAACTGAGATTCAGAGTGGCTAGCTACTTATCAGCCTCACGTAAAACTTTCATGAACCTAGGAACTGCAAGCAATGCATTCTCTCATTCTGTTCCTTGAATGCTCAAAGTTCACACACTGAAGATATGAAAATTCAATCTCCTGTGAAGCAAACACCACATATTTTCTCATCAATCTGCTGATATTACTACACCTCTGGAACAGGTGGGACTTGAACCGAGACCTCCTGGCACAGAGGTAGGAACAATACTACTACACAAGAGCCCTTAAGAAAACACCATGTAAGAATTAGGTACAATTCAGCTGTGAATTTGTTATTCAATTATCAAGGTTTTACAAGCAACACCACAACATCAATACTAATCTTTCCACAAATCACCACTTGTCCACTTTTCAATTAAAGACAATTAGCATTTCATAGCCTCAAAGATAAACACTGCAAAAACTAGTCTGAAACTAAAACTTTAAGATTCAACTACTATGCTTAGCAGCCTCACTCAACTGACCCAAAACAGTAGCTTGACCACCTGTGTTTCAGTAAAACACAATACTGGGCGTGAAATCTACAAGTCATTTCAATTTTGGAAAAATAGTCAATTACAGATCTTCTGGCTCGTGTTCAGAGAAAGAAATAGCCATACAACATGCAACATCCATTGTTAAAGTCTTTTTTTTTAAATATAGAGAGGATGCAAGACTTGCCTGCTGAGGAAAACATGCGTGATGGGGTGATACCACTTCAACGAGTGGTATTCATGCATCTACAGCAATTTTTTTTTAAACTCAAGAGTGGTAGCAGAATTCCAAGTATTGACTTAATTACACAAAAATATAAATTAGCCAGTTCTTAATGTATTGATATTTAAATTGCTGTTATCCTGATATCAAAGGCTGCCGGGGTATATTACAAGTATATAACAATACAAACTCGGCTGGAAATAATAACATTACTTTTTGAAAGATGTATTCCCTTTAATTTTTGAGAACTTTAAAATCATAACTTTGTGCAAGAGCCTCTAAATAAATGATTCTATTATTACTTTTGCAGCTTTCAGATGCAACAAACACTCGCTAAATCCCATTACTTATGCCATGCCGTGGCACAGTATATGTTGAGATGTGTTGAGGTTAGCGCTCCAACACACCAGAGAGTAAGCTGTGAAACCTGCAGGAGAAACCCTTTTCTTTAATATTCATTCATGAGACATGGGCAAAGCTGGCTAAGCCAGCATGTATTGCTCAATCCTAATTGTCCAGACACTAGTTAGGAGTCAAACACAGCATTGTAGATCCAGAGTCACATGCAGGCCAGCCCAGGTATGGATAAGCAGGTTCCATTCCTAAAAATCTATGAACCAGATGGGCCTTTCCCAACAATCAATGGTTTTATGGTCTCCATGAGACTTTTGATTCAATATTTTTATTGAATTAGAACTTCACTCGTCATGGTGGGATTCTAACCCAGGTCCCCAAAACATTTCAGAAAGTATTGGAATGCTCAGGTTTGGCAGCATCTAAGAATCATATCAGCCTCCAAATGTTAACTGTTTCTCTCTCTCTCTCTCTCTCCACACAACTGAAACAGAATTAACATTTGGAGTTGGACCTATTTATTTCTTCACGGATGCTGCCAGACCTGTGGAGTCTTATTTCTAGTGTGCTAGAGGTGTCTCAACCAAGACAGCACCTCAGATTAAGCAGCAGGCTTTCAAGGCCTTAGGTATGGAAAAAGGTCTTCACCTCGAGGAGAATGAATCTTTGGACTTTCTAGGATAGAGCTGTGGAAGTTTAGTCATTGCGTATACAAGACAGAGGGAGATAACTACGTAGATACTCAACATATTGGGAATCCGGAGGGTGAACAGCATGACAAAAAACAGCATTGAGATAGATTGTTAGCAATGATCTCAAATGATGGAAAAGGCTCCAGGGGGCTGAATGCCTTAAGTTCCTATGATGCAAGGCAAAAGGAGATGGTGCTGAGTAGGAAACAAAAGAAGATGGGTCCAAGGATATAAATAGGTTAAATAAAATCATTTCCAACAGCTGACTGAAAAATAAAGGGACAGGTTATCCTGTGGAATCATGGAATTCAATATTCAGTCCAGATGCTGTTAAGTGCTTCATTAAAAGTTAATGTTCTTCAATTTTAAATTGAGCTTCACTAGACCACTGTAAGTGAAGCACAGAGATTAGAGCAGAAATGAGGCAGAAAATTAACAATCACAGGTTCGTAATCGGTCCCTCAGGCTAAAAAAAGTGGGTCACAACGTAATCAGTGAATTTGCTTGGAGTCTTTTTCACGAGACCGCTATAAGCGGAATACAACATACAGAACTGAAAAGAGTTGCGCTCCGACTAGCATCCTCAGCTTCTCACATGGGAAATGGGACTGAATGGTTTGTGCTACAGAGCCAGCATGGACTTGATGGGTTAGTCAAATAGCCTCCAGAAGAGCAAACATCTTTCTCACTGGACATTTTAGAGCCTTTGTTTCAACACCAATATCAAAAGATCTAAACCTTAGTTACTTCCCCAATTTTCTAAACACTAGCTCTGGGTGTTATACTCCCTTCAGACCTTGTTTCTTGTTTCACTGCCATTCCCTTTGTTTGCATCAACCCTTTTGTTATTTCTTCTCCCTTGCCTTCCATCTTTGCACATATTCCTTTTGTTCTTTTACCACAGCTGCCATATTCACTTGCTCAAAGCTTATTGTCTCAAACATTTTTGACTTGAAACATTTACTTCTCTCTCTCTCTCTCTCTCTCTCTCTCTCCACGGATACTACCAGAGCTTAATATGTTCAGTTAATTAACATCAGAGACATATAGTTGTGTAATATGAACCATGAAAGTAATCTGAAATATGTTTTAAAAATTCAGAACACTTTTCCCCTCCAAGGAAACTTTATGTAGAATAGAATTAAAAAGCACAATTTAAGCTGACATTCTGCTGTCTATTTCAAGTATTGCATTACTCCAAGTACTGACAGTTGAGCAATGATCACCATATCTGTCTGTTCAGATGGAACTTATAGAACATTCAGTATGGTTTTTATGCTGTCTTGGCCAACACTGATCACAATACCAAAATTGTTTAAATGGTTATTCTTGTCGACAAATCTTACTCTATACAAAATTTGTACCATGTTTGCCTGCAAGAAACTGAATATCAAATAATTGTATAGCTGTTCAAGGAATGTGGTAAGGCACCACACAAATGATAGTTTTTGAAAGACAAATATTTGCTTTTAAGTCTAAACTTAGTAGAAATTTCCTACCTGCCAAAAAATTGGGGCTGTTAAGAGTAGCGTTGCCTGAAAGACAACTTGAGGGCAGAGGATCAGCATCAGAAATGTTTGGGGAAACGAAACTTGGTACAGTTTCTAAAGATGATCCACATGCTGGGAATTGCTGGAAATTTTCCAAGGCAATGTGAACTTCTGGGTCTAATGAGATATGAAAACATAAGAAGCCAGTGAAAAAAATTACATTTGAATTGAAAGGTAAATGGAAGGGAGACAGATGACTTACATTTGCCTTGTTTTTTATTTTCTTCCATTTCAATCTGGCGTTCTCTTCGACGTTCATCTCGAGCCTTTTTTAGGCGAAGACATCTCCTTCTGTTCAGATCCTCTGTAAGCAGAAACACAACCTCAAATTTCAAAGCACAAGTCAGTCAATACAAGCTTGATTCACAAAGCAGAAACAAACCTGAAAAAGCTTCCAAAGTTTCCTTAGACACCACAGGGGGCTTCAGAGCCAGCTCACAAATACCAAACTCGCAGGTAAGAGGTAGATGACACAAATAGCGGTGTCTACGGCGTACCTCCTGTGGAAAGAGATTCAAGCACATCAACAAGTGCACAACATATTTAGATTTACAAACAGTAAGCAAATTGATACCCCTTGCACTGACTCAACAGGCAAATTCTCCACATACAAGGAGCTTCAACCCACGAATTCTGCTAAAAATCAGCCAATTTCAACTGGAACAAGATACTCCTGAATTTTTGGAATAAGAGACTGGGACAAAAGCATTCCAAAGGTGAAGGTTTCTCATGGCATTTTGTTTTGACCTAGTGGTATGTGGTGGAAAGTGCAAGCAATACAATAGACGTTTACACCTCTCAATTAGTAGGGATGCCACATTCACTTTAGATATTTTCAGTCAACCTGTTCAGAGGTGTTATATCTGTACAGCAGGCAAAACCTGAAACTAAGCCTCTTGGCTGAGCTGTAGACGCTACCACTGCACTAGAAGGGCCCACAATTCACAATGAAAACACTATCAAATGATATCCATGTCAATTTGTCAAATTAATGGGTAAAAAGCAAAAACAGTTCAATAGAACAATCTTCACATTCTCATTTGCCATCTCAATAATACTGTTTCACCAAGGGTGAAGGCAACTACCCAGATGAGATCAGTTATGAAACTGCATTATTCCACACAATATCATGAATTTATCCATTAAATTCAAAACAAATTCTGTACAACTGGTGAGCTCGGAAGGTATTGCAAACAGAACCTCAACCCTTTTCAAGATGTTCTATGTCTTTAGTAACTAAAGTACTGGAAGAGATTGGTGAGCAGATTGAGCTTTTTCTTCAAGGACAGTAGCTGCTGGAAAAGCTCAGCAAGTCTGGTAGCATCTGTGAAGAAAAATCAGTGAACGTTTTGGGTCCAGTGGCCCTTCCTCAGAACTGATGGTAACTCAGAAAATGTTGGTTTGTATGCAGAAGATAGGGAGGGGGTGAGGAGTAAACGATAGGTGGGGATAGAGCCCAAAGAGAGAGAAGAACAGTTGAACAAAGGAATAGATAACAATCAGGCTAGGAGAGTGAACAGCTGTCAATGGAGACTGTTAGTGGCTAACAATAGGTAGCATGTCATGGCAGGTTGAGATATAACAAGGCCTGGTGTGTGTGGGGTAGGGGGTTTGGGCATGGGAGAATTCAGGCCCGAGAATTATTGAACTATATATAGAGTCCAGAGGGCTGCAGGGTCCCCAAGCAGAAAATGAGGTGTCATTCTTCCACCTTGCACTGAGCTTTGCTGGAACACAGCAACAAGCCAGAGCTGAGAGTGAAGAAAGAGTGGACTAGGGTGTCCCAGAGGAAACAGTTCCCACAGAAGGCAGACAAGGGAGGGGAGAGGAAGAGGATAGGTGTCTGGTGGTGGTATCTTGCTGGAGGTGACAGCTGATGATCTTCTGGATGTGGATGCTGGTGGAACGGCAGGTAAGGACAAGGAGAACTATCACTGTTGTGGGAGGGACGAAACAGAGTGAGTGCAGATGTGCAGGAGGTAGGTCAGACCCAGTTGAGGGCCCTGTTTACAGTGCTGGAGAATCCTTGATCGAGGAAGAAAGTGGACATTTCAGAGGCTCCCTTGTCAAAGTTGACCTCATCGGAACATACGCAGAGACGGCGGAACTGAGAGAACGGAATGGAGTCTTTACAGGAAGCATGGTGTAAGAACATAGTCCAGGTAGCTGAGAGAGTTGGTGGGTTTATAAGGAATATTACTGGCCAGTCCTTCCCCAGAAGTGGAAACAGACATCAAGGAAGGGAGGAGTCAGAGATAGACCAGGTGAAAGTAAGGCCATGATGGAAAATGAGCAAATTTGATAAACTTTTCCAATTCAACAACGGGAGAAGCAGCAGCGAATATGTCAGTACACTGGAGAAAGGAATTGTGGGTGGGGGCCTGAATAGGGCTGGAACAAGGAATGTTCCATGTACCCCACAAAGAAACAGGCATGACTGGGACCCATGCAAATGCAAGCTCTTTTCCTGCCTGACTTCTGCTGTTGCTAAGAGTTTACAGTCAAATACTAAGGATGAGATTGCTGAGTACTTGGAAGTGCATGATAAAACAGGGCTGAGTCAGTACAGCTTCATCAAGGGCAGGTCAGGCCTGCCATATCTTAGGATTTTTTGAGAGGGTAAGGAGCAAGCTAGACAAAGGACAGTCAGCGGACACTTCAAATTCCAGGAGGCCTGTGACAAGGACCTGTACAGGAGGCTAAATAAGCAAAGAGCCCATAGTGTTAGGGGCAAAGTACCGACACATTTAGACAATTGGTTGACTGGCCAAAGGCAGAATGGGAATAAGTGGGCCTTTTTCAGGATGGCAGCAGGTGACTGGGGGGGATTCAACAAGTGTCAGTATTGAGACCACAACTATTCACACTATACGTTAATGACCTGGACAAAGGAACCGAGGGTATTGGGTCTAGGCCCGAAACGTCAGCTTTTGTGCTCCTGAGATGCTGCTGGGCTTGCTGTGTTCATCCAGCCTCATTTTATTATCTTGGATTCTCCAGCATCTGCAGTTCCCATAGTGTTGAAGTGGTGAGGCTGCAGAAGGATTTGGACATGGTGGGAGTGGGGAAGTAGTGGTACAAGGTAAGAAAGTGAGGTTATGCATTTCAGTAGGAAGAGGCATAAGCTATTATCTAAACAGGGAAGGACTTCGGAAATCTGAAGCAAAGGAATTTGGGAGTCCTAGTTCAGGATTCTCATGGTTAACAAGTTCAGTTGGCAAGGCAGATGCTCTGTTAGCATTCACACGGACTAGAATACAGATGAGACCACACTCGGAATATCGTGAGTGGTGTAGGGCCCTGTATCAAAGGGCGGACGTGTGTGCGCGCCCAGAGGAGGCTTACAAAAATGATCCCAGGAATACAGGGCTTGTCATGAGCAGCTGTTGAGGTCGCAAGATCTGTGTCTGGAGTATATATGGATGAGGCACCTGAACAGAGTGGATGTGGAAATGTTTCCACTTGAGAGAGAGACTTGGACCCAAGGGCACAGCCTCTGAGTGAAGGGGTGACATGATGCAGACCATTGGGGAGCACGTTCCAGGACTTTGACCTCATGTCAGTGAAAGAATGGCAATATATTTTCAAGTCAGGATGGTGTGGGGCTTGGGAACTTAATTTATAGGCAGTGATGTTCTGAAATGCCAGAGACCCTTGAACTTCATGGTAGTAGCAGTCACAGGTTTAGAGATAACGTTATGCATTTTGCACATGGCAGAAACAGTGCCATTGGTGTAGGGAATAACTGTTAAAGATTTTGCATGGAATGTCAATCATGAGGGCTGCTTTGCCCTGGGTGACGTTGAGCCTCAAGTTCTTGGAACTGCTTCAGACAGGTAGCAAGAATTTCATTATACTTCTGACCTATGCCTTCCAGATAACGGTAAACCTTTTGAGACACTGCAGATTTCCACTTGTAGCCACAGTAATTACATAGCTAGTCCAGTTAAGTTCCTGATCAATTTGTCACATCTTCAGGCACTGAACAGGGGCTTTTAACAGCAGCCATGTCACAAGGTTAAGGAAGGTGGCTGGCCCACTGGGGCATTGTTACTGACTGTAATTTGCCTGGCACAAATGTTTTATCTCTCATCATCCCGTCTCAATTTTGTCTTGCCTCATGACCAAAGGCATGAATAGAATTGAATCATACGCAGTTACTCCTTTCGAATGTTTTGAACTGAAAGTCAGTAATGAAGCTGTCATGATGCTTCAGCCTAGATAACACCATGCAGAATTTTGTAGTGATGCCTGGGGCTGAGAAAGGCTATTATATTTTTCATTAGAAAGATTCCAGTTAGTCTCAAACCCCCTAAAACACACTGTTAATTTAAATAAGATTCCTTGGTGCCACATTGTTTGATACTGTCTTGACATCAAGAGCACGTCTCCAGAATTTGGTTTCTTTGTCAAGATTGCAGTGATGAATAGTGCTGAATGCTCTTAGAATATCAGCAGCATTCAAGTTATGAGTAAGGAAATGGTGTTCGGCAGAATCAATGACCTGCTTCCATATTACTTATTAAGAATGATTTGGGCAGCACAGTGGCTCAGAGGTCAGCACTGCTCCCTCCCAGCACCAGGGACCTGGATTTAGTTCCAGCCTCAGTTGGCCGTCTGTGTGGAGTTTGCACATTTTCAGTGTCCATGTGGGTTTTCTCCGAGTGCTTCAGTTTCCTCCCACAGTCCAAAGTAGTACAGGCTAGGTGGATTATCCCTGAAAAATGCAGGGTTACAGTGCTGAACTGCTTGTCTATAGCCAAGATCCATCTAGAAGCACAACTGTTAATATTGTCGCAAGTACATTAAATTACTTGATCATAAGCTTGACTGGCAGTCTTAAGCTATTTTTTTACAGTGACCTTGAGACTGCTGGAGCTCAAACATTCAAAACAATTTCAACAAGTAATGCTAAACTGGGAATCTCAGGGAAATTAGCATATCCAGTGCAAAAATATATGGCTGCAGTGTAATCCAAGACTGAAATTAAGGTATTAATGGGACAGAGTGAATAATGTCTTGTAACTGCCTGTATCCAACTGTTATAATAGCATTGGATTGAAATCCAAAAGTAAAAGAATGTTCCAAAAGTGAAGTCCATGAGTACAAAATGTTCAAATTTATAAATTTAAATGCAAGTTACTCTACCTCAGTCATTGAATGCCCAACAATCTCCACTACTGTTGCAGTGATCTTCTCAGGACATTTCTCCAGGCTACCATATTCCCTCACCAGACATCGCACATTAACTGGGCTCAGAAACATATATTGCCCATCCTCAGCTGAAAAAAAGACAAGGGAATTAGTCTTGCAGAAACAAAAAGGGAATTTAAATGAGACGATTTCAGACTAGTTCAACAATTCAGTCTGCTTATATGATTTAAGTAACTTTTTTGAGAAGAAAAACCATCAACATTTACCTGATATCACTCAAGCAGAAGGCTCACCTTGGTAATAATAGTAGTAAGTTGTTTCTGAGCTTGGTCTAGTAGCCTCAAATGAAGGCCCATTTTCTGGTTCTCCACAATTAGTTCCACAAGCTCCCGTTTTGTCACTGCTGATTGATTCAGGAACAGTAATTGGCTCATCCGCCTCCGTACAAGCTGCAGCAGTGGTCTCCTCTTGAGATTCATCAATAATTTCATCAAATGCAGATGAATAAGCCAATACATCCTAATGGGAAATATTCAGACTACATCAGATTAGATTTCAATATATCTTCACAACCAGCAGTGATTAAAATCACAAAAAACTTCAATATTCAGTGCTAAATAAGAATTATTTTTAATAAAGACCAAGCCATTATATTTAGTCTGTCACAAACTCAGTTGGGCAACCCTGACTCACTGGCAACTAAGACTGTACCAGGTAGCAGTCCAAACATTACAGCTGATTAGATGAACTTCCCACTATACATCATTGGCAACACTAACAATACCTAAGTCCCAGTGCATCTGCTACTGAAATTGTCATTCTTGACTATTACCTCTGGAGTGGGTGGATGTAAAATGAGATTTGAACAGGTGGAAGGCCCAAAAATCATGAAACAGGGATTCATTATTCCAACAGCTGCAAACAGGAAGGAAAGTTAGGAGAAATTGGGAATTGCTTATTGTGCATATGTATAATAAAGCCTGTGGGCTAGTGGGTTGAGGAATCCTTTGCTTAATATGGTCCCCCTTCCCATCATTCCTCCTTCCACTGAAGGCAACTTTCTGCCCATTGAAAGAATGCTTCAGATGTCCTCCAAAACCATCACAACCCGAACTGCTCAAACAACCCACTCAGTTGCCTGGCGGTCTTGTTACACTTTTCTGCGGACAAAAAAGCCATCCTGGCAACTACACAGCATGGTGATTCCTGCGTGCTAAGTAGTTGCTAGATTAGCACATGCAATGGCATCGTGACAGTTTGAATGTTCAATTTATCAACAGGGTGTTCTTGCATCAATTGATCTGGGAAAAGTGTGATAGGGTGGCATTGAATATTTGCTCGAGAAGACCTTTACAGCATCCATGTAGCAGTGCCTTTCAAGGCATTCAGTCTCTACAGCAGACTGCCCACACTGGGATCTAGATCAGTCCAGGCACATTGCTCACTATCCTCCCACCTTCTCCCCCCGGAAACTTGTTATCTGAACTACTAACCGTGATCAAACTTTTATCAATTTCTATTCACTACCTCATGTACCCTGGCCTATAATGGCTTTCTGTTAAACAATATTTACATTAAATTCTTTTTTCAAACAACCCCCCCCTCCCCCGCCAATGAACACAAACTTAAAACCAGCCTGCAACACTGGTACTAACTTGGTTCTTGCTGCATTTAGTGATATTCTCAGCAGATGCTGTTGAATCAGCAATGGTCAACTCGTCAAGTTTAAATATTGCACCAAGAGCTTCCTTTCCTGGAGTAGGACAGCCCAGCAACTCTTGCTCTCGATTCTGTAATTTAAAAGTCCAATACACTCAGCTTGAACTGGGATTATAATAATTTCACTACAGATTCAGGCTAGTAACACTTGATAAGGGTACTGATTACTACGCAAACACTTAAAGCAAACTCCAATTACATTGTTCAGGTAGCAGGATCATGATGGGAGAACTGCCATCTAACTCTCACTTGTATCATTTGAACCAATTTAACAGGTGTGAAAATGCAATAAAACTAAGAAAACTGCACCAAAAAGAATCAGCTAACATTCAAGTGACTGCATCAGTTCCTCTAATTGTAGGTCAGAAGTCAGTGGTTTTAGAAGCTGCATATAACACTTAAAAGGTCTGATTTTCTTGGAAAACTGGGGGGAAACTGAGAAAATTATTCAACTAACGTCCTCAGACTTTGGAAATTTAGCAAAAAGCTAAGATTCTCTATCATTTTTAGATCAGCAAACCAATATCAAATTTTTTAATTCTGCTTGGCTCTTTACTTCTATAATAGAACATAATTCAAACTACAAAGGGAATGTCCCACCTACTGCTATCAAACACTACATGGGCAGGCCCCACATTTAACTCTAGCATTCTGTAGTAATAATTAAACCTTTGGTACAATGAACTTCTCTCATTTCCTGATCTAAAGATGAAGAAATTAAAGGATCATGATTCAGCGCCAGTGACAGCACAAAGTTTAGCACTGTTTATATGTACGATCAAATAAAGCCCGTCACCTAAACAATATTACCCAAAAACAGTCAAAGGCAAAAATCAGGGTATTACTTCTTATAGTGTCATAGTCCAAATATGATACCTGCTTTCAAGAGTGAAAGAGAACATTAAAACAAAAGCAATTCAGACACTGATCTCATTAAAAACATGTACCAATAGTAATTTATAATCATTTGGTTTGATAAGCTTTCATTTACAGAAAAATTCCTTAATGTTTATTCCTGTTATATTCAGACAACTTTCAAGAACATTCTACACATGCACAAAGTGATAGACTATTAACGGTAGTTTATCATACCTTGAGCTCTTGCATTGCTGCTTCAATAAAGCAGGCTTCAGGTGTATCTTTCTCCTCTTCATACTGTCTCAACAGGGCTGCTCGCTCTTTATCGATCACATGCTGCAAAACCTGCTGTGTTGTAGCCAGAAGTAGCTTTGAATATCGGCTGTATTCTTCATCTACTGGAAGTATTGAAATTAAACGTTACCATGTGCATAGAAGACTAAAAATGTCAACATCACTGAAAATGAAGTGTTATTTTATTTACTGCAAAATAAATTGCTTACATGCAACAACTTCGAGCTTGGTGCAAAATAAACTCATTTAAGTAAACTTCCTCAATTCATCAACTTAAAATTAGAGCCTCCAACTCAATATTTTAGACAGGCAGTATGAATCTTAGAATATCTAATGGTGACAAAGTGGGATATAGAGTTATGGGTAACATTCTCTGGGGTTTCAAACATGGAAATAAATTTATGGCACAGGAAGTGGCTAGTGAGCTTACTGTGCGACTGCCAGCTTAAAAAGACTGATGTTGTCAAATTCAAGCTTCCACCTCCATGTCCACAGGCCAATAGGTTACACATCTAAAAACCTTAGACATGGTGGATTTAAAGAGGGTCCCTGCCCCTACCACCCTTTTAATCAGAGTTCCAGACACCAACATTGAAAATAATTCAATTCTACTCTAAATCCTTCCAATTAATGCAAATTCCCTGACAGTAGCTGTTAGAAAAGATTAATAATCTTTTCTTTCCACTGTCTAGACCAAGTTTTACACAGGAGGTTACAGTAAAATATTTCATCCCCCTATCCTAAAGAAAACAAACAGCCTACCTGCTCTTTCGTCAGCAAAAACTTTGCAACAAAATCCTCTGTACCCATTTGTACAATCACACTTTCCATAATGTGACTGGAACTGTGTGTAATACTCAATTAAAATTATAGCTTAAATAATGCTGATATAGTTCTAGCGTAACCCTCTTGCATTTACTATGTAGACCTCAATCAGTAGGAAAATTTCCTGCTTGCCTTTGTAACAACTCCATGATCTGTCCTGCTACCTTCAGAGATTCCTGGACATGGAATGAAGATCTCTTCTTTCACTACAATTTATTGTATAATCCCTTACCCTCCCAAAATGGGGTGTCTCACTTCACAGCATTTAATTCAATTTGCCACTTATCTGCCCAATTCACCAGTCCATTGATATGCCTGCAGTCTAAGGCTCTTCTATACTGTTGAAATCAGCCCCTTTTTCAGAGATTGCAAACCTAGAATCTTTACAGTACAAATGAGGCCTTTTGGCCCATCAAGTCTGCATCAACAAAAAAGCTACTCAATCTACACTAGTTCCATCTACCTGCATTTGGTCCATACACTTGAATGCTATTACATTTCAAAGCTCAAAGTACCTTTTCAAGGCTGTGAGGTTAGTTACCTCAACTACCCTCCTGCAGTGCATTCCCACACCAGCTAGCTAAACATCTTGCCTTTCACATTTAATTTATGTCTGTATTGTTATCAACTCTTCAACCGGTTGGAAAAGCTGCTTTCTATGCACCCTGTCCATGCCACTCAATCTTATACACCTCAATCAGGTCCACACACAACCTTCTCTACTGAAGAAACCAAAACAAGATTATCCAGCCTCTTGTTCATTGAGACAATGCTCCAACCCAGGCAACATTCAGATGAATCTCCTCTACACCCTCTCCAGTGCAATCACAAGCTTCCTAAAGTACAGTGACCAGAAGTGCATACTGTACTCCAGGTACAGCCTAACCAAAGTCCAATACAGGTCCAATTTAACCTCGCTGCTCTTACAATCTATGCCACAAATGATAAAGGCAAGTGTTCTGTATGCCTTACCTAACACATTAACCTGAACTGACACCCTCAGGCAGCTGCATTTTGCCAAGACAAACCACGCCAGGACTTGTACAATTAATAGGAGGCCCCGGGGAGGGTTGCCAAACAAAGAGACCTAGAGATGCAGATGAATAGTTCCTTGAAAGTGGAGTCACAGTCAGACCTGATCATAGCAATGGTGTTATTTTATTACTGCCTCAAACAATTCAACCAAATTAGTGACGTCAGCTCTAAGAGCAGCAAATGGAGGCATCAAGATTTTAGAAGTGCAAATAGTGAGGTGGAATTGGAGTTGCCTGTTCACTCGTCTGATCTTTAGTAAAGCTAGTGTAGTGTGTAGTTACTAATGCCAGCAACTAAAACTAGTAATATTCAACTGCAAAAAGAGTACATCATAGGGCAACAAGGAAGAATGACAGACTTGAAAGTATACAACAGTTATTACAGCAAAAGCGTAGCATCTCCATTTTATAATTCTAAAGGAATAAGGTTACCCATTTTCAGTTGTGATTGCCATGCCAACAGTGCAACAGCCAGCTCCATCACATCACATTAAAACTAGAAATAGTATGTGAAGGTAGCCACTACTCCCACTGGTCTTCCAGTATCACAAACCGTGGAAGTAAATGAAGTACTTGGGCTCCCTGACAAACCGATGTTACAGTATCAATTTAAAACTTCCTTTTCTAGTATGGAAATAGGTTAATTCTAATCCAAGAGTGTTCTAGCACTTTAAAGTAAAAACATATATTTTCCTTTTTGGGATTTAGTTCTCCTTATTGACGTTCAACATGACTGTCACAGATTACAAAACTTCAAAATAGCTCATATTTAGTTTAAACCACTACCCTTCCAATTCCACTTCTGAATTACAAATTGCTATGACCTGACCAATAAAAACATTTGTTTGGCATCACTATTCAAACACCTCACATGAATTACGATGAAATGCAATAATCTTTATGCAAGTGTTGAAGTACTTTACGAAAGGTTATTTCAACATTTACTCAAATGTAGTTTGCATAGCTCTAGATGGCATTTGCAACATATTTGTGGTTGATGGTTTATGGAACCATTAGCTTTCAGCTCTTTCCCAACCATCCACAATTCCGCATACAATCTGGATGACACAACCTGATGCCCAATACATACACTCGTACAAAGTGGTGCTGAGTGAGCAAGCAGTGAGCCAAATGAATTAGTGCTTCCACTCACCTCCCAAGTAAACTGGTTCAACTTTCATCCACATTGATTTGGGTAAAGCCATCAGAACACCCTTCTCTCTACGCATCAACTGCATGGTTATTGTATCCTCCACACTGTACTGATGTGTTTCCATGGCAACAACACTGAAACAAAGCAAAGCTTTGGTTACACCTGCCTTATTCATGAAGAGTTCCAATCTTTGATCACGTCTATATTGATATTAAAATGAAGTACGTCAACAGAGAACTTATACTGGTACCAAATAGAACTACTTTGGAATTTAAAATGCTTGTCCACAATTTTGGCAGGATAACTTTTCAATGCTTGAAATATCTGCATGGTTGACTGAGTTGCTTGACACCTGACAGTGCTGCCTTAATTGACTGGTAATACACAGCAACTAAAAGTCAAAGGCTGCAAGTTAATTAACAGACTTGCCTTGAACAAATGAAGTACCGAAGTGGTAAAGATACTCAACAAAAGTTACTCATTCTAGTATAGACCAGCAAC
This sequence comes from Stegostoma tigrinum, assembly GCF_030684315.1. Lineage (NCBI taxonomy): Eukaryota > Metazoa > Chordata > Chondrichthyes > Orectolobiformes > Stegostomatidae > Stegostoma > Stegostoma tigrinum. Next base: position 39,220,348 of record NC_081379.1, read on the forward strand.
TCTCAATAAACAGGATATATTTCTTGCCAGAAAACATCAATGTCTTGATAAAGCTGGGAGAGAAATGTTAAAGATTAACCAAATCCCAAATTAATAGTATGGTTTAAGAGCATCAGATGGGACTCAAAAAGATCCAAGTATAAACATTATGCACTTTTATACTTCAATCTCACCATCTGAGGGACATCTAGACATCCTGCCCAGTCAACAAGAGCACTTTGCATAACTTGACAATTTAAAAAGTAGATGAAAATATCATCTCAGGCAGCCCTTCAAATAACAATTATTGACTGGTACAGATGGAAGATTTGCTCCTCCTTTTGCACAAAGCATAATGCAATATGGCGATGCATTCAAAGCTACCAAGGTAAATAAAATCAATAATTCAATTCAATTTCAAAAATATGGAGTAGTTAATTTGAATAAAAAAGCAAAAACATATTTCTGAAGTAGTGTACCTGATAAAACTACTGAAACAGCGTCAATACTAATTTTACAGTAAAATCTCAATTTGTGACTCAGTAGACATAATTTATTCTTTAAAATCTAGTAGTTCTATTGTACCTGTCTAGCTCTTGAGACAAGGGTGACAGATAAAATAAAACAAATATGAAAACTTTAAAAGAACATACTTGCAAGGTGCGTAGAACCAGGTTACCATAATAAAGCAATCAATCTTATGACTGAGAGAGATCACAGTCAATGGCATGGCTCTGACACTAAAGTGGTCACAGCTTAGGAAAAATGCTTACTTACAGCACAATTCATCTCTTTTTATTCTTAATACTGACATAAACCAGTGATCATAACTAGCTTCGGTGCAATGTCTTCTGTACAATTTGTTTCAGGCATGATCACCATTTGACCTATGCTCACGTCTCTCCATGGGAATTAATTGAGATATGAATAGGTACTCTTCCATCAAAATATTTAATCAAAGAGAATCAAATCAATGATTTTTGACTTTGTTGTGTTAAGTCCTCACATGTCCAAGTAGATTTTAATAATATGTAGAGTGCTGCCAGGTTGTCTACCAAATCTAGCAGAATCCAAAATGCATGGAATTTTTATCTTTTTAACTAAGAATAAACTCAACCTACATGAACAAATTAGTGATTCCAGACTACTTATTACCTTCGCATGCCACACTATCCTGCACTCCAAGCAACCCTTAACTTACTAACCCAGCTTGACCCAACATCTGGAAAACCCAAAATTCGGAAAACCCAAAATCCAGAATCAACTCAGTAGGGCACACTAGATTTGAGGTACTATGTCCAAATGTTCAGTTATTGGTCATTTATACCAGCCATTTGAAATCAAAGTCAGACATTATTATGCAAATACTACTACAGGTACTTCTGTTATAACGTGTTTCATTAACACAAATTGGCTGTAACACAATTGATGAAAAGTGGGCACTGTTTGAATAACACAAACTTTCTACTATACAGTATAGCAATTTCCCTATAACATGTTTTTCTATAGCACAAGGTTGCACAAGAACTCAACTATGTTTAGGAGAACTACCTTTTTGTGAATATTGTATTAAGTAGTACAATGTGTATCCAATTCTTACAATGAATTATACTTTGACAAATCCATACCATTTCACTTGGCATGTTTGCCCAATGCAAAACTATGTTGGAAAACAGAAATCAACTGGTTTCTTGAGAACAGTTCTTATTCTCACCTTTTGAGGTCTTTCTTATGTACGGCCTCATAACAGATAGGGCATTTACCCCATGTTTTCTCACTTAAGGAGAGATAGTGAAGAATACAAGCCCAACAGTAGATGTGCCCACAACGAGTTATCTTTGCAGCAGATGGAGGATACAAGCAGATTGGACACGAAGGAACTTCATGACTACAGATGCGCTAGAAAGCAAAGACACACTTTAGCAAGCTGTACTCAAGGTAATTAACAGAGCATATACGGATTGACAATACAGAAACAATACCTGATGTCAGAAGTACTTCAAAGTAATCAATATCTCATTCTCCGTACACACTTCATTATGTTTTCCACTCCTGCACTCATGTACTAATTTACTTCATTATTGAAAGTCACCAAGCCACTTGCTTTAATCACTTCCTGCAGTGGCAAGTTCCACATTCTACCAACCAAATGAAAAAGTTTCACTTCCCTTTCTATTTTATTAATTAGCTTGTATTTAAAATCATTGGTTTGCATTAGAAGCACCCAATTAGAATTTTGAAAAGCTCAGTTAAACTCAAAGTCCTTTTTAATTATACAAGTATCCCCAATCTGACGAATCTTTCCCAATATGGAAACTGGAATTATGCACAATACTGTAAGAAATCTGAGCAGGCTCCGAAAGAAGTTTAATCTAATTTGACCAATTGAAATACTAGAAATAATTTTAGGTTGGCCTCCATTTTTAATTGTTCACTACTTCTCATTATTTGCTCACCTGTATCCCTAGAATCTCCAATTTTATACTCCATTCAGTTTATTTTCTAAGACGCGAGTGGTGTTGCTACTTGTCTTATGACAAGGCTGTTCAGTTCTAGCTCTGCATATTAGATTCTAGACTTGGTCATCTCCCTACTGACTACAATCGGAGAAATCAATCCACTTGATAAAAGTCATATGCTGTTTTCAATGAAATTCCATCAGTTCTCTAGTTTTTTTTTGTTAAAATCGCAAAACATTTCCTTTGAACTATTTGGAGACTGGATGATAGCTTAGTCTCAAGCGACAGACATGCAGGAAGATACTACAAAAAGAAACTAAGATACACATATTTCCAAATTCAAAGTGTTAGCTCCACTGGAAACTATAATCCAAATGGTTTGACCTAGAGCTCTTTGCAGACAATTTCTCAGTTGTGGACAATGTAATGCATTTACAGAAATTAAGAACAACTTACTAAAAGGAACTTAAATGGTTTTAAAGTGCTTGGTAGCAAAATTTACTTTTTAATGTTCATAGCAAATCTGTTATTTTCTGCTCTTCAATTCACTAATTTTGCCAGTGAAACCAGAATACCTCTCACCATCTAATAAATACCAATACTTACCACCTGCTGCACAAAGTCCCATTTCACCAACATATCTGGGTCAGCAAAATGAACACTGTAGTCCTGTTCTTCAGAGACCACAAACTGACAGCTTGAAGAGAAAATGGGAAATTAGTCATCCAAAATCAATAGCTTAAATTAGACAAAAACAAATTACTAGAGAAACTCACCAGGTTTGGCAGCATCTCTAGAGAGAAAGCAGAATTAACTTTTGAGTCCAGTGACTCGTCTGCTGTCTCTCCACAAATTTATTTCCAGAATCCACAATTTATTTTATATTGGCTGAAATTAGACTTTGCAAACAGTCATTTAGAGCTCATGATGCTCCTAATATTACTTTGTTCCTCATCACATTTATGGGCCAAATAAAACTACATGGCCAGAATTTCAGCTTTACGCAGTAATGTCATTAGTTTTGAGGGGCTGACAGTGAAATGAAGTTTTACAACAGCTACCTACAGATAGCAATACCTGGACTCAAACAAATTTTACATTGTCAAGTAACAGCCAATCACGAAAGTAGTAAACAATTTCAAACTGCACCTTCAGTGGAACTCCAGAACAAAATATAATTAGAAAATATGAACTTCATCCTCCCACTTCTCTCGTTTCATCAAGTAGGCGTAAAGCACTTTTCCAATCAACAGTATTTGACAGCACTTCCACTAAAGCAGCAGCTAAGTGGAGCAATTAAATCATGCTGATATCAAAGACCATTATCAGAGTCTGATGAGTTTCACTGCAGGAACATATCCTGAACATGTACTAGAATAATTCAGATATTTGAGCATCAAGACAGATTGTTTCAAATTCCTGGCCTGAGCATCAAAACAGCAATAAAACTTCCAAATACAGTCAACTATCACAACAAACAGTAGATAGTTTGCAATTTGTGTGTGACTATGATTCTCGTCACCTAAGGTGAAGTAAACACATCTAGATCAGTGGATTCATTGTTTCTTTAACTTACTTGGCCTGCAAGAATTGCTCTTTGTTGAATGGTTTATGTTTGTGTCCCCACTTGTTTCTTCGTCCCCAGCCTCCATGGCAATTACCATCATAATGTGAGCCTGACTGACCTCGAGGTTCAAACGTAAAGTTTAACAAGTGGTTTAGGCTTATCTTCTTAGGACCAGTAAACTGGGCAGGACTGAACTCTGCCCTCCGCACCTCTGCTACCTGTAAAAAGAAGAAAGTTTATTTTGTACAGGAGGCCAACTTCCAATAACTTGTCCAACTATGGTTGAGCAAAGCCCTGTTTAGAAAACATCTGGAGCAATGCAAGACACCACATCTTAAGGATTTACTGTCCTTGGAGAAAACGCAGCATTGATTTCCCAAGATGATACCCAGGATCCAATGGTTAAATGAAACTTGACAAAATTCTGCTTTGGTTGTGTCAGCATCACAGACTAAAATCTGTATCAATCAATATTTATACTTGCAGTTAATAATGCAATAACAGGCAGATGATCTGTTTTTTGTCATTTTGACGGAGAGATATGGACCAGGACACGAGGAATAAGTCACTGGCACTTTCAAAATAATGCCCAGAGACACAAAGTAGACAAGACCTAGTTTCATCTGAAAATTGCCATCTCAAATAGTGCAATGCCCCTCAGAACTGCATTGTGAATCTTGGCTTTTAAGGCCATGAGTGGAATTTAAACTCTCAGCTTTGTGATTCAGAAACAAGAGTGCTGTCAACTGAGCCACAATTGACATCAACTAGGACTGCTATACCGCCTGATGCATAGAAAGGTGAAGGGGTGCTTTGATGATGTTTTCAAGATTTATTGAAAACAAGAGGATAGACATTTCCACTAGCTGGGGAATCTAGGACTAGGAAGCAGTCTAAAAGAAATCCCAGACCTTTCAAGCCACCAGACAAATTCAAGTTGTGCCTTGTATTTAAGACCTCAGCCACATATCTTGTGCAGGCAAGCTTTGGCAATATAAACAGAGGGCTAATAACCTTTTCGTCTTTAAATGGCCTTTTCAACAACCAATTGGTTTTAGCATTGTAACATGCATACATTAATGACAGCGTCAAACTGCTCAATCTCACCTCTTCCCGTCTACCACCATTACCAGAAGTGCTAAAGGATTTGTTGCTGCCACGTGCAGGGGGTCTCTTGTCAAAAGCTTTGCTTTTCTGTGGATTGGTGCGGCGGGTCTGGTTAGATACATTTTCATTTTTAGGAAAAGCTGGGTCTCGTTTCCTGCTGTAGCATCTTGATCCAGTTCCACCTTTGCCATCTGCAGAAATATTTTAAAATGACAAAACAGGTGATGGATCAATTGTTCATCTTAAATCATTGACTGATTTTTGTTTAAAAAGGTGCAAGGCATAAAGGTCAAATGGAGAGATATGATATAAAAGGACAAAATGCTGAAGAAACTCTGCACATTGGACTTGAAACTTTAACTTTGTTTCTCTTTCCACAGATGCTGGAAAACGTACTGAATTTCTTTAGCATTTTGTCCTTTTGACTTCAGATCTCTACCATCGACGACGTGGCTTTTATTAGAGCGCTATCGAGTCAGGTTGTGCACCCGCCACCTACTCCTCTCCCTCCATGAGCAATGTTCGGATATATTTAGATTCTAAAGGAATTAAAACATGTTACGATGTAAAAGAACAATTCATCTAAACATGAAACTTTCATGTTTAAGGTTCATGTTTAAGAGCCAGAATTCAAGAACTCATGTTGAAATAGATATGCAAATAAGTTGTCACCTACATATGGTCCAATGTTAACATCAATAAAACATGCCTTACAGTTTTACACATTCAGTACATTTGTACAGCGTACTGCATAAAGGAGGAGCGCGAAGTAGAAATCATTGACTCGATATTGAGGACTCAATGATTAGAGTTTTCAATCCTGAGTGTGCAGATTAAAAATTATAAACATCTGAAGTGATCCAACCAAAAAACTTAAAACAAACTAGAGAGTACACAGCTCACCAACAATTTTCCAGTGTCACTGGAAAGTACGAAAAAGAACTGTAGCCTTTTGCTTCGAAAGCCAGATACCAGGTAAACCACATTTTTTTGGGCGTCGCTGGCTAGGCATTTATTGGCCATCCCTAAATGCCGAGAGGGCAGTTAAGAGTCAAACACTGCTGTGAATTCGGAGTTATGTAAACCAGACCAGGTAAGGATGACAGTTTCCTTCCCTAAAGAACATTAGTGAATCAGATGTGTTTTCCACAACAATCAATAATGGACTCACAGTCATCATTAGACTCTTAATTACATATATTTATTGAATTTAAAATTCACCATCTGCCATGGCAGGATTGAACCTGTGCTCCCAGACTTTATCTGGGTCCCTGGATTAACAGTCCAGCAATTGTACCACTAGGCCATCGCCTCCCCATTTATTGATGAAGTGAATCACCAGTGTCAACCCAACCCAAGAATATCTGTCACTGAAGTGCAAATAGGTGAGGGAGATATACTGACCCAAAAAAAACACATGCGTAATTTTGTTCAAGATAACATTTAGAAACTGCAAAGTTTGAAGCAACCATTGCAGCACTGGAATTTCAGGGCAGTGTAGAGAAAATTCAAGGTTACCTGCTTTCTCCCTTCTCCTTAACAGTACTGCACTTATTGAAGAATGATGCCCCTCTGAGTGACAAAGATATTGCACATTTCATGCAAGTTTAACAAAACTATCTCGAGTTGACAAATTCTAACGGGGTAAATAAATTCAACCTTAATTAGCCAAGCAGAATGTTTCAAAGAAAACTTCATGTTTAACTACTTCATAAACTATTGACACTTCACTGCCTTTATCAATCCACAAACACTCAACCAATTCTTATCTTCACTCTACCATGTCTCAAAGCATTTCCATGCATTTGAACACCGCACAAAGTGCATTTATGCATATTAAACAGACGGTCCAGCTCAGAACAAGGTTCAAACAAAATTTCTAGTTACAGAGCAATTTTAATGTGATAAAACATTTAAAAGGTGTTTCAAAGGAGCATTTTAAAATGACACTAACGCATAATGAGGTATTAATTCAGATGCTCAAAAGTTTGGTAAAAGAGATGAGTTTTAAAGACTGTCTTAGAAGAGAAAAGCAAAATCAAGAGGCAGAGATGTAGGGAGGCAATTCAAGAACACAAGATCCAGGCAAACTGAAGGCATGATTGCCAATGCTACAATTATAATTGCAGATGCACAAGAGGTCAGAATTGGGGAAGTGCAGATATCTCAGTTGCCAGGCTGGAGTGCATTACACAAATAGGGAGGGGCAGAGCCATAGAAGGATACAAATTTTTAAATGAATGCATTGCTGAAGACACTCAACCTATGTAGTTGAACAAGCACTTAGGTGATACAGGAATGGGATTCAAGGGTTAAACTATGAACAAAGCTCTGGATGAACTCAGATTTAGAAGTTGGAATATGGGACATCAACCAAGCGTGTGTAGCAAGTCAGACTACAGGATAAACAAAAGCAAGGATTAGGGATGCAGGCAGGACAGAGCTGAGACAGGGCATGTTTGAGCAACGTTAGAGGCTGAAATGGGCAGTTTCAGTAATGGTCGAAATACAAAGTTAGAAACTCATCTTGGGAGAAAATGTGGTATGAGACTATGAACACATCAGCCGAAGTTAGATTGTCAGAAAGGGGAACGCAGTCAGTAGCTGGGGAACAAATTTTGTAGTTGGAACTGAACACAATGGCTTCAATCTTTCTACATTTCAGTCAAAGAGTCTAACAACTTAGTAACAATTGAGTCAGGAGAAGTAGTGGTGAGGTAGCACTGGATGCCATCAACATGGCTTAATGTAACGCTACTCCTTCAAATGAGAGCACGGGGCAGGGGGTAACAGAAACTAGAGGCAGACTCTCATTCAGGTTAGGGTATTAAAGAGAGTGTTTGGCCAGACAAACTCTTGGAAGGAGCAACACTGTTTGGATTAATCTCAATCTGGATAAAATTACAGTATATGTTACTAGAATGTTAAAGCAAACTACAGAGTTACTGTAAATAAGCATATTTTAGAAATACAAACTACCAAAAAACATCTATCATGTGATTCATCTAGCAATGGCCAACAAGGCACAAGGATCCAGGGTCCTAGCTCATGAACATAGAACATTACAGCACAGTACAGGCCCTTCGGCCCTCGATGTTGTGCCGACTGGCCATACAAATCTGAAGCCCATCTAACGTACACTATTCCATGTACGTCCATATGCTTGTCCAATAACGACTTAAACGTACTTAAAGTTGGCGAATCTACCACCATTGCAGGCAAAGCTTTCCATACCCTTACTACTGAGTAAAGAAACTACCTCTGACATCTGTCCTATATCTTTCACCCCTCAATTTAAAGCTATGCCCCCTCATGCTCGCCATCACCATCCTAGGAAAAAGGCTCTCCCTATCCACCCTATCTAACCCTCTGATTATCTTATGTCTCAATTAAGTCACCTCTCAACCTTCTTCTCTCTAACAAAAACAGCCTCAAGTCCCTCAGCCTTTCCTCGTAAGACCTTCCCTCCATACCAGGCAACATACTAGTAAATCTCCTCTGCACCCTTTCCAAAGCTTCCACATCCTTCTTATAATGCGGTGACCAGAACTGTATGCAATACTCCAAGTGCGGCCACACCAGAGTTTTGTACAGCTGCAGCATAACCTCTGGGTTCCGGAACTCAATCCCTCTATTAATAAAAGCTAAAACACTATGCCTTCTTAACAGCCCTGTCAACCTGGGTGGCAACTTTCAAGGATCTGTGTACGTGAACACCGAGATCTCTCTGCTCATCTACACTACCAAGAGTCTTACCATTAGCCCACAACTTTGCATTCCGGTTACTCCTACCAAAGTGCATCACCTCACACTTGTCCACATTAAACTCCACTTGCCACCTCTCAGCCCAGCTCTGCAGCTTATCTATGTCTCTGTAACCTACATCCTTCGTCACTATCCACAACTCCACCGACCTTAGTGTTGTCTGCAAATTTACTAACCCATCCTTCTACGCCCTCATCCAGGTCATTTATAAAAGTGACAAACAGCAGTGGACCCAACACCGACCCTTGCGGTACACCACTAGTAACTGGTCTCCAGGATGAACATTTCCCCATCAACGACCACCCTCTGTCTTCTTTCAGCAAGCCAATTTCTGATCCAAACTGCTATATCTCCCACAATCCCATTCTTCTGCACTTTGTTCAATAGCCGACTGTGGGGAACCTTATCGAACACCTTGCTGAAATTCATATACACCACATCAACCAGTTTACTCTTATCTGCCTGTTTGGTCACCTTCTCAAAGAACTCAATAGGGTTTGTGAGGCATGACCTACCCTTCACAAAACCGTGCTGACTATCCCTAATCAATTTATTCTTTTCTAGATGATTATAAATCCTCTTATCACCTTTTCCAACCCTTTACCAACAACTGAAGCAAGGCTCACTGGTCTATAATTACCAGGGTTGTCTCTACTCCCCTTCTTGAACAGGGGAACTACATTTGCTATCCTCCAGTCTTCTGGCACTATTCGTTTAGACAATGACGAGTTAAAGATCAATGCCAAAGGCTCGGCAATCTCCTCCCTGGCTTCCCAGAGGATCCGAGGATAAATCCCATCCGGCACAGGGGACTTATCTATTTTCACACACTGATTTCTAATACCTCTTCCTTGTGAGCCTCAATCCCAACTAGTCTAGTAGCCTGTATCTCAGTATTCTCAACAACATTGTCGTTTTCTAGAGTGAATACTGTCGAAAAATATTCATTTAGCGCTTCCCCTATCTCCTCTGACTCCACACACAACTTACCACTATCTTTGATTGGCCCTAATCTTACTCTCGTCATTCTTTTATTCCTTAAATACCTATAGAAAGCCTTAGGGTTTACCCTGATCCTATCCGCCAACAACTTCTCATGTCTCCTCCTGGCTCTTCTGAGCTCTCTCTTTAGGTCTTTCATGGCTACCCTGTAACCCTCAAGCGCCCTGAGCCTTCACATTTCATCCTAACATAAGCCTTCTTCTTCCTCTTGACCAGAGATTCCACTTCCTTCGTAAACCACGGCTCCCGTGCTCTACAGCTTCCTCCCTGCTGACAGACACATACTTATCTAGGACACATGAGCTTTTCCTTGAATACGCTCCACATTTCTAATGTGCCCATCCCCTGCAGTTTCCTTCCCCATCCTATGCTCCCTAAATCTTGCCTAATCGCATCGTAATTGCCTTTTCCCCCAGCTATAACTCTTGCCCAGTGGTATACACCTATCCCTTTCCATCACTAAAGTAAACATAACAGAATTGTGATCGCTATCACCAAAGTGCTCACCTACTTCCAAATCTAACAGCTGGCCAGGCTCATTACCCAGTACCAAATCTAATGTGGCTTTGCCCCTTGTTGGCCTGTCTACATACTGTGTCAGGAAGCCCTCCTGCACACACTGGACAAAAACTGACCCATCTAGTACTTGAACTATAGTGGTCCCAGTCAATATTTGGAAAGTTGAAGTCCCCCATGACAACTACCCTGTCTGTCTCATTCCTATCGAGAATCATCTTTGCTCTCATGAGTTCACATTATAATACTATCTCCCCCATCTTGTACATACTCAAAGAAAAATCATTATCCCACAGCAGTGCTCAATGGATCAAGTTATATTAACTAGGGTTTTAAACGCATCAACTTGAGGCCCAAAACCCACTGCATTTAAAAGTCACTAAGTTGATCAAAAGGGGAACCATTAGATTTGAAGTAACCAAACTCTAATATAAGTTGCTTAATCATTAGCAATGCCAAAGCCCTTTGTGAATAAGGAATCAGGCTAGTAATTCTGCCACAAAGGACATTCGGCACGAAACACAAAGAGAATACTGAAGATGCCACAAATCTCAGTCAGAAATTACAGGTGGCACACAGGTCAAGGAAGCGGGAAGCAGCAACGGGGTCAGACTGAGTTTATACTAATAGCTGCGGATTAAGTATTGACCAGGGCATCTCACCCGCGGCCCACCTCGCCCATCCACCAGGAACCTTTCCCAAGTGTCGGGAGAGGGGGAGATAAATAAACAGCACAGGATACAACATACGGTGCAGCACAGGATTACCAGATCGACAGCTGCTCAGGTGAGGGGAGTGAGGGGCAGCCCAGGTTTAATGAAAGCCGGAACAAATTCTGACAGATTGTATATGGGGTGGCGGTGGGGGCAGAGAAGGAGACCGAGGGAGGAAAGCGGAGGGTACTTGCAGTGGCCTTGTAAACACTGTACGATATGGATGGGGGCGGCGCCACCGACCCTACCTTGTTTACTTTTACTGTCCGAGGGTGGCACCTTGCTGGGTCCTGCCGAGGCGGAACGTGCAGACTTCTTTTCCATGTCTGGATCTTCCAGCGTCAGCTTCCAGCAGCTCGATGGGAACGACGTGGCTGGTTGTGCCAACCGGGTTTCCACAGGGCATCGCGTAACGGGGCCTAACTTTAATCTTCATCATGGCGACCTCTGCATTGTGACCAAATCTAAAGATGGCGAAAGTGAAGGTGGAGCGGAGGGGAGGATGAGGGGGAAAAGAGAGAGAGGGGGTGGGGGACGAAGCTGGCTTGGAACAAGCCGCTGGAGATGAGTGGAGAGGGCCCAGCGCTTTGACTTGACCCCCACCCCGCGCTCCTGAAGCGGTCTGGGTTCGTATAAAGGCCGAGACTCAGCTATCCAGCACCGCTCCCACTCCGCACAACAATGGCGACAAGTCGCCAGGAAAGAACCGAGGCACCCGGATGGAAGCGCTTTTATAGACACAGCGGAGATGCCGCGCATGCGCCCGACGCCCAGGGTGCTGCTGGGAATTGTAGTCTTCTCCCCGCGTTCCGCCAATCACGGCCAGTCTCCCTGAGCGCAGCCAATGGCCAGCCGCTCTCCCTGGCCACGTGATTCCCTGTCACAGCAGCCTCCTGGTTACACCACATTGCCCGTAGTTGGGGGGTCTGCTGGTGAAGTGGTAGTGTCGTCCCTTCAGAGCCAGAGGTGTCCTTAGTTCAAGCCTCAACCTTACAGAAGTGTGTAATAAATACCGCTGATCAGGTTAATTAAAAATATCTACAAGCAGTTGTTGGAGAGGGCCTTCGGGAAAAGATCAGAGAGGTTGACACCTTAGTAGAAGGGCCAATAACAGGGAGACATAGTCCTTTTCAGGTAAGAAGCAGGACAGGAGATTTGAGGAAAAGTGTTCTCTCCCAGAGGATGGTGAGTGTGTGGAACTCACTGCCTAAAAGGGTGGTTGAGGTGGAAACACACTAAGAATCGAGGCAATCTCTTGAACTACCTTAGTGTACAAGGCTACAGATCATGTTGACAAATGGAATTAGAATAGACAGATGTTAGATGGCCTTTATTTACGCTGTACAAACACTATGATAAAATTGAAGTGAAAAGTAAGCAGAAGATCAGCCACCTTAAAGCAAATGCATTTTCTCTTTCCACCTGCTGAATGGCCCATCATTTATTGTCAGCATCTTTTGTATTTTGATACATAGATACACTAACGTGAAAACGTATAGTGCTACTCCCAGTAATTTACCACAACGCATCAAGATTTAATACACGATAATTTTAAAGCACAATTTACATATGCACAATACTGAATAATACATTTCTGTGGCTCCTTTTCCTTCCCTGAATTTCCACAGATAATAAAAATAATACAAAGAAAGTTTTTGAGTTTTCAAAAATGAATTGCATAGCAGTATATAGTTTAGAGATAACACAGTATAAAGCTGGATGAACACAGCAGGCCAAGCAGCATCAGAGGAGCAGGAAAGCTGACATTTCAGGTTGAGACGCTTCTTCAAGTGCTTTCTTGGATCTTTGAACTCTGACCATTTTTACAAAGGGGTCACTGAACTTGAAACCTTAACTTTGTTTTTCTCTCAACAGATGCTACCAAACCTGCCGAGTTTCTCAGTATTCAGAGATAATGGGAACTGCAGATGCTGGAGAATCCAAGATAACAAAGTGTGGAGCTGGATGAACACAGCAGGCCAAGCAGCATCTCAGGAGCACAAAAGCTGACGTTTCGGCTCGAGACCCTTCATCAGAGGGGGTCTCGGCCCGGAATGTCAGCTTTTGTGCTCCTGAGATGCTACTTGGCCTGCTGTGTTCATCCAGCTCCACACTTTGTTATCTGAGTTGCTCAGTATCTTCTATTTTTGTTTCAGATTTCCAGCAAGCCTGGATCTTTGCTTTTATTTTAGTAATCCAATTGTCCAGTTCACTCATGACATTTTTAGTCCATATTGCCTTAGCTAAATTATCCCTGAGTCAAAATGCCAGAACGACAATCTTTCAGATGAGACAAGCCAACCCTTCACGCGATTCCCCTGGCACTGATCAATGAGAATTAATCACTACTGCATAAAAAAAAGAAACTGCTGGAAATACTCAACGGGTCTCACAACCTCTGTGGAGTGAAAAAAAGTTAACGTTTCAGGACAGCAAAATGTCATTAGAATATTCAATCCTACATTGTGGCTCAATTATACAGATTAACCAGTAAATGCCTATCTTATGGCAGGGTATTTTGAATTCTGTACCCTGGATAATAAGTGTTCAAATTTCACAGCATCCGCAATTTTTTGAAAGTCAGATGCAGGGTTGGCATAGCTGTCCACATAACTGGCAGTTTACGCTGTTAACTTAAGCAGCTGTAGCCGGGTACATCAAATGTTATGAAGTTGGCCTATAAAGCAAGCTAAAATAAATTACAGTGCTAGCCTTTGTATGGACCACGATTGTTAGCTGGTTTCCCAGGATAGGTGGTCTGCTGCATTGCAGCAGCTGCTTTTCTTTTGTTTCATTTGTACTTGCCACCTTGATGTCATTTGTCTTGATAATGTTCTTCATTGAAGACCTACTTGGGGACATGTCATCTAAATTATGTGGGAGGTATGTCATCTAAATTATGTGGGAGGTATGTCATCTAAATTATGGAAGCAGGTCAAAGATTGGCAAAGAAACCCTAAAATGAAACAAAGAACAATGAAAAGCAAGATCTGAAACACAAACAAAAATTTCTGGAGAAACTCAACAGGTCTGAAGAGGGAAAGGAAAGTTAACGTTTTGAGTCCAGTAGCCCAACTATAGAACAAGAGAAAAACACATACTTGATCTCAGCCTCACCAATCTGCCTGTCAATGACAGTATCAGTGAGAGTGAACGCCATGCAGTCCTCATTGAGACAAAATCCTGCCTTCAAATTGTGCTGTGTGGCATTATCACTATGCTGAATGGGACAGACTTCAAATAGACATAATAACTCAAAGGCCCTGTGAGCCATCAGCAGCAGTCAAATTATACTCCAACTTTCGGACGTGGCTTATCCTCCCACCTCACCATTACCATCAAACAAGGGATCAACCCAGTTCAAAGAAATATGCAGAAGCAGCTCCAGGCATACCTAAAAATGAGGTGTCAACCAGGTGAAACCACAAAGTGAGACAATTTCTTTGCCAAACAGCCTAAGTAGTGGATGATCTATCTCAGCCTGGTTCAGATGCCCCTAGCATCACAGATGCCAGGCTTCGGCCAATTCAACTCACTCCATGTGATATGAAGAAATAGTTGGAGTTTCTGGCTACACAATGACTAAGGGCCTATCACCGAGTGTGGCATTGAGGAGCTCCAGCAAAACTGGAAACAGTGAAAATCCAGGGGGAAACTGTCAACTGGTTAGAGTTATACCTAGCATGTAGGAAAAACATTGTGATGATTGGAGATGAATCATTTCAGCTCCAGGAAACCTTTGCAGGTGTTCCTCAGGATACTATCCATCTTTACCTGTTTCATTATTGACCTTCACTCCCTCTAACATCAGAAGTGGGATGTTCACTGATGATTGCACATTGTTCAGCACTATTCATAACTCCTCAGATACCGAAACAGTTCATGACCAAATGCAGCAAGACCTGGATAACATCCAGATTTGGACTGATAAATGGCAAATAACGTGCACCATAAAAATGGCAGACAATGACTATATTCAACAAGAGAAAATTTACCCATCGCCCCTGAGATTCAATTGCATCATTATCACGGAATTCCCTTCTGTCAACATTCCTGGGGATTACCACTGACCAGAAACTGAACTGGACTAGTCATATAAGTAATGTGCCACAACAGCATGTGAGGGGTTAGGAATCTTGCAGTGAGTTACTCACCTGTAGACAGCCAAAGCCAGTTCATCATCTACAAGGCACAAGTATGCTTTAATCGGTCAGTGCATTGAGTGGATGAGTTGGGAGATCATGTTGTAGCTGCAGAGGACATTGGTTAGGCTCCTTTTGGAGCACTACTTTCAATTCTGGTCTCCCTCCTAGAGGAAAATGTTGTGAAACTAGAAAGGGGTCAGACAAGATTTTCAAGAAGATGCTCACGATTCTGACTTGGAAATATATTGCTGTTCCTTCAGCATTGCTGGTCAAAATCCTGGAACACACTCCCTGACAGTATTCTGAGTGTACTTACGCCAAATGGGCTTCAATAAGTCAAGAAGACAGCTCACAACTATCGTCCTAAAGGCAACTAAGGATGGGCAATAACTGCTGTCCCAGTCAACAATTCCTGCATCCCATGAGTGAAGTAAAAACTATTTGTATTTTCTGAAAGGTGGTCTCCATGCTTCTTGTTGAGCTCAGCACAATTCTGGTTGTGATTTTGTCCTGCTATCAATATCCCTAATGGACCTCAGGTCTTTGGTGCAAGCATTCCAGAGATTTAATGTGACATACAGTGGGATTCTTCATCATACACTGTAATCCACCTCTCCCATCCCCCCATCATCACCACTTACCTGGACGAAATAACTTACACCCTGCAAGGGCTACGGGGAGAGTGCAGGCAAGTGGTGTTGAAATGCCCATCAGCCATGATTTAAATGGCGGAGTGGACTTGATGGGCCGAATGGCCTTACTTCCACTCCTATGTCTTATGGTCTTATGGTCCTGTAAAGGCTCCATCCCATTCTCTCAGTTCCTCCGTCTCCATCGCATATATTCAGATGAGGCCAACTTCGACAAGGGAGCCTCTGAAACGTCCACCTTCTTCCTCAACCGAGCATTCCCAGCACCGCTGTCGACAGAGCCCTCAACCAGGTCCAACCCATCTCCCGCACTTGCACCCTCAGCCCTTCTTTTCGCTTCTGCAACAGCGATAGTGTTCCCCTGGTCCTCACCTACCATCCCACCAGCATCCACATCCAGAAGATCATCACTCACTATTTCCGCCATCTCCAGCGAGATGCCACCACCAGATACATATTCTCCTCCCTTCCATTGTCTGCATTCTGCAGGGACCATTCCCTCTGGGATATCGTGGTCCACTCTTTCTTCCCCCCCAACACTTGCCCACACCCTACAGCGCCTTCCCTTGTAACCAATGAAGGTGCAACATGTGCCCATTTACCTCCTCCGTCCCCACTATCCAAGGTCCCAAACATACCTTCCAGGTGAAGCGACATTTCACCTGCACTTCCCAGAAGATAGTGTAGTGCATTCGCTGCTCACAATGTGGTCTCCTCTAAATTGGGAAAACGAAGCATAAACTAGGTGACCATTTCACAGAACATCTACATTCTGCTTGCAAAAAAGGCCCTGAGCTGCCTGTTGCCTGACACTTCAACTCACCACCCTGTTCCCTGGCCAACGTCTCTGTCTCTGGCTTGCTGCAGTGTTCCAGCAAAGGTCAATGCAAGTTGGAAGAACAACCCTTCACTTTCTGCTTGGGGACTCTGCAGCCTCTGGACTCAATATTAAGTTCATTAATTTTAGGGCCTGAACTCTTCCATTGCTTAGCCCCCTACCCAACACATCGGGTCTTGATATCACATAGCCTGCCTTTACACACTACCTATTGTTAGTTACTAAAGACCCTATTAACAATTATTCACCCTCCAGGACAACACCTTTATCCATCCAACTGCTCTTCTTTCTCTTCGGGCTCTATCCTATTGTTACTCCTCACGCCATCCTCGTCCCTATTTTCTGCAAATAAACCACGTTCCCAGCTACACTTAGTTCTCAGGAAAGGTACCTGGACCCAAAACGATAACTCTGGTCTTTTCTCCACAGATGCTGCCGGATCTGCTGAGCTTTTCAAACAACTTGTTTTTTGTAACTCATTCGGGCCGGTCTCTATCGGGCCTTTCTAAGTTTGCCAGACTAAATTACTGTAAATGCTCGAAATCTTATTCAAAATTTTAAAAAGGCTACAGACTTGGCAAAGCTGGGAGCAAATCTGACTGAGAAAGAGTTAATGTTTATGAGTTTTCAAAAGCTTTTGAACTGAAACACTGACTGTATCTCTCTCTCCACAGATACTACCAGATGTATATTTATTTTCTGGTTTAAGCCTGTAACGTATTGGTTTTGAAGTTAGGAAAAAGACGAAGCGTCAGCCCAAGTAAATTCTTGGATATGTTAAGCCTCCGTCACTGTCATTTTGCTTTATGCATTTTGCTGTCTCTCATTACTACAAATACAGGTTCAATCATTTAAATAGGGTTCAGTCGAGGCAGTTGCTTTAAGATCTCAATGCTAACATTTACTGGATAATGAGGTCCTTTCGTACAATACAGTAATATTTGACTAGAAAACAGTAACTGGTATCAGTTCACAGCTGACACATGAGCCACATTCTGCTTGGCCCGGAAGCGGAAGCCAGGTAGACCGGCGGGTCAGAAGCAAGATGGCTGCCTATCGGTTACTGGGGTCGTTTAGAGGGAATCGGCTCTTTACGTGTCGCCGGGATTTTGTGGCTTTCCTTTCTGTCGGAGCTCGTTCCGGTAAAGCCGAGGAAAAGCAAACTCATTTTGGCTTCGAGAACGTGTCCGAGTCGGACAAAGCGGAGAAAGGTGCGAGTATGTGGGTTGGCAGGCTGGCTCAAACGGATCGGGGCTTGGGAGGTTTGGGTGCGCCTGGGATGTCCCCTTACTTTCCTGATGCTGAGGGATCCATAACTGAGTAGCTGAGCCGTAAAAACCGGGATACCCCAAAGCTCCAGTGAGCTGTCTTCGTTGAACTAAACGCTGGTGGCATGCAGTTGACCTCAGGTTGCTAAAAGTCACATTAATTAGGAATCCTGCATCCGACTTCTGTCTTTCTCTCCCTGTTCATTCTTAGCTATGTCCCTTCTGATTTCACGTGGGAAATGTTGATTTTGGTTGAGTATCCTAGCACACAGCATTACTTTTTGCATGTCCTTGATAACTCTCAGATCTCCCTCACATTGAATCCCCTACAGTGTGGAAAAGAGGCCATCTGGCCCATCAAATTTGCACTGACCCTCTGAAGAGCACCCCATCCTATTCTTGTAAACCCCACATTTACCATTGTTAATCCACCTACACTACAAGTCCCTAGACACTATAGACAATTTAACATGGCCAATCCAGCCACCCTGCACATCTTTGGACTGTGGGAAGAAACTGGAGCACCTGGTAGAAACCCCCACAGACACAAGGAGAATATACAAACTCCATATAGACAATCACCCAAGGATGGAAAGAAATCCAGGTCCCTGGCTCAGAGGCAGCAGTATTAACACTGAGCCTCTGTACTGCCCTTCAGGTCTCGATTCTTTCACTGTTGCCAAATTATCAGACTACTCATATGAGATCCACTTCTCAATGACCAGAAACTTTCTCCTGCTAAGTATGAGGAAGACAAACTTTTGTCTTTGTCCCTACTACAATTCCTAGTGCTAGCTGCTGACTCATTCACTTTCCTTGGCAGCTCTGCAGTTGCAACACTTGGTTGGCCACTTTGGTATAATTGACTCCAAGATGCATTTCAGATCACTTAATTCACTAAACCTATTTCCGTTGTGATACTGTCTCCTGATTTTTCCCCGCCTCGACTTGTGCTGAAAATCTCTTCAATGACCTTGTTACCTCTGAATTTTACTATTCCAATGCACCCTTTATCTGGCTCATCTGTTCTGTTCTTCATAAATCTAATGTCATCCAAAACTCTACCCAAGTCTTAACTGTTACTGTGTCCCATTCACCTATCAATCCGTTACTCATAACACATTGCCTCCTGGTCAAGAAATGACTTGATTTTAAAATTCTTATCCACATTGTCCAGTTTCTGTGTGATCTTATTTTTCCCTATCTGTGCAATCTTTTCTAGCCTTTACATTCTGAGGTACCCTTCCTCTTCACATTCTTCATTGAATTTCATCTGCCCATTCCACCAGTTTGATAAATATACAGTTGACAATATTTGGAAGTTGTCTGCAAATTTTGAAATTGTGTTCTGGACATTTAATGACCTAGTTTGATGGAGATGGAGATGGAGTGGCCCTAATCAGCTTTACAAGCTTCAAAACCTCCCCTCCCCCGTCCGAAAACAAGCCCAGCTCATCCCTTCCTCCTTAACCTATCCCCTCCTCCCACCTATCCCCTCCTCCCACCTATCCCCTCCTCCCACCTCAAACCCAACCCCCATCTCTTACCTACTAGCCTCATCCAGCCCCCTTGACCTGTCCACCCTCCCTGAACTGACCTACCTTCTCCCTACCTCCCCACCTAACTCATCTTTACAGGCTCCATCCCCATCTCTTTGATCGGTCTATCTCCTCACCACCTATCGTCTCCTTTATCCATCTTCTATCCACCTCCCCCTCTCTCCCTATTTATTTCTGAACCTCCCCCTCCCCCTCCCCCTCCCCCTCCCCCTCCCCCTCCCCCTCCCCCTCCCCCTCCCCCTCCCCCTCCCCCTCCCCCTCCCCCTCCCCCTCCCCCTCCCCCTCCCCCTCTTCTGAAGAAGGGTCTAGGCCCAAAACATCAGCTTTCCTGCTCCTATTATGATGCTTGGCCTGCTGTGTTCATCTAGCTCCACACCTTGTTATCTCTGGCCCTAATAATGACCTCTCTGCTACACACCTTCCTCCACTCTGAACTGCAACCATTCATCACAGTGTTTCCTGTCACTTAACTGCACTGTCATAGTCTTTTTTTCAACGAGTTTTAACTTTGTTGATAAGCCTGTGGCTTTATCAAATGTCTACTTGAAGCCCACATTTAACTCATCAACCCCCTCCAATATATCATTTAATAAACAAACTCATCTAAGTTAGTGAAACAGTTTGTCTTTGCCAAATTCATGGTAGATCTCCTTAATTAATCCATATTTGTTTAAGTGATTATTTTGTCCTGTTTTCTTTCCTTAAAAGCTTTCCTGTCATTGAAGTCACACTGACCTGCCTATAGTTGTTGGTCTTATCCTTTGCACCTTTTTTGAAAACTGGTGCAACATTTGCCATTTGTCAACACTCTGGCACCACTCCAGCATCTAAGTATAGTTGGAAGATATGACCAGCGCTTCTGCAGCTCCCAGCATTACTTCTTCGTTATCCTCAAGAGAATCTGATCAGGTGCTGATGACTTTAGATTAGATTCCCTACAGTGTGGAAACAGGCCCTTTGGCCCAACAAGTCCACACCGCCCCTTGAAGCATCCCACCCATCCCCATCCCCCTATAACCCACCCACCCACCCCTGAACACTATGGGCAATTTAGCATGGCCAATCCACCTAACCTGCACATCTTTGGACTGTGGGAGGAAACCGGAGCACCCAGAGGGAACCTACGCAGACACAGGGAGAATGTGCAAACTCCACACGGACAGTCGCCCGAGGCTGGGATTGAACCTGGGTCCCTGGCGCTGTGAGGCTGCAGTGCTAACCACTGAGCCACCGTGCATTTCCAATACTTTTTGTGTCTGTTTTTATGTCATCAATTATCTCAACTGCCTCCTTTTTCTTTGACTTTGTTAGCATCATCTTCCGCGGGAAAGATGGATGCAAGGTACTGATTTAGTATTTCAGCCATATCATCTGCTTCCTTGCCTTAATCCCTTTTGGTCCGTAATCATTCCTCTTTTTGCTTTTCATAGTAGAAGAAAACTGAAAAGATAATGAGGACAACACAAATGTATGAGAAAATATCTTAGATCATTTAAAAGAGAACACTATTATTTAGTAAACAGGTATGTAAAACGATAGTGAAAGGAAAATCAAGGCAAGTCATGATACAAAAAGAAAATGGCCTTGTGGAACCAGAGAGAATGTCTGACATATTGTACAAGTACTTTACATCTGACTTCACTTTATAAAAAGGATACTGTCACCGTTACAGTTACAGAGCTGGTGGTAGAGCAATTGAAAAAGACCAAAATCGATAATAGGTGTATCAAATTGTTGACAGTGCTCAGAGTAAATAAACTGCCCAGGGTGGATGGGATGCATCCTAATTGCTGTGGGAGCTAAGAATGGAAGCGGTGTCTACTCTACCCACAATCTTTCGATTGTTAGATATACAGAAGTGGTGTCAGATGACCGGATGGTTGCAAACGTTATGCCGCTGTTCAAAAAAAGGGACACAATTAACGTAGATAATTAAAGGCCAGTTAACCTAGCGTTAATGGCAATGAAACATCCAGAGACACTAATGCAAACTGTAATTGTCATTTTGACAAAGATGGGTTAAATATACAAAAGCTGACCTGAACTGGAAAAAGGCAGTTCATGTCCGACTAATTTGAATGCCCTTGCTCAAATAAGGGACTGTTGAAGTGGATGTGGACGTCCAACCTTCATTGCTTTATCTACCTTTTATTGTAAAATAATTCTTTATTTCTTGTTATAGTTTACAAAGTATTTGAAAATGTTGCCAAAAATTATGATATAATGAACGATGCTATGAGCCTCGGCATTCACAGGTTATGGAAGGATGCACTGATTCGTATGATGAACCCACTGCCAGGAACAAAGCTGCTTGATGTGGCGGGAGGGACAGGTACAATAATTATTCAAACATGTTCTAATGCTGCCAAGACTATGATGGGTATGTAAAGATTTTGTGGATCCTGCATTCCTGATCACTATCCCCTTTTCCCAATTCTGAAAATTTTGAGTTTTTGATCTGTTAAATTTGAGGTAGTTTAGTATTAACAAGCTCAATGAGCTTAATCCTGTTGGTATGGTGTACAATGGAACTTGATGTAATAAACTGTAACAACATGGACACAAAATTGGCTGAGTGGTAGGAAGCTCGTTAATGGCCAATTTTTTTTTAGGCTGAAGAAAGATTTGTAGTGTAATACCCCAAGTGTACATATTGTACCACTTGCTCGTCCTGATGGATATTGGTGATCTAGATCTTGATAATATATTTCAACATTTGCAGCCGATATGAAACCTGGAAGAATTGTAAACTGTGAGGAAGACAACGTGGAACTCCAAAGGGAAAAAAACAGGTTTGTGGAGAGGGCAGATAGGTTACAGGTGAGGTTCAATGCACATAAGTGTGAGGTCATGCATTTTGGTAGGAGAAATAGGGAGTAGAGTTCTAAAGTGGATGCAGGAGCTGCTAGACCAGGCTGTATGTGTTCATAGATCATTGAAGGTGACAGGACAGGGAAGATAGCAGTATGTAAAACATATAGTATCCTTTGGAGATCATAGGAGCTGCCAGTGCTGGAGGCTGAGGCAACAAGGTGTGGCGCTAGATGAACACATGAGGCCAGGCAGCATCAGAGAAGCAGGAAAGCTGATGTTTTGGGTCTGGACCCTTCTTTAGAAATGGGGGAGGGGAATGGGGCTCTGAAATAAATAGAGAGAGGAGGAGGATAGAGGAGCAGATACATGGAGAGACAAACTTTACAAGCTTCAAAATCTTCCCACCACTGACCTCATCCCAAGACCGGCCCATCTCGTCCCCACCTCCTTGCCCTCTCCATCTTCCCTCCCACCTACCCGCCCCTCTCTCCTCACTGACTAACCCCCTTCCCAACTCCCTACCCACACTCACCTTTACTGGCTTCATCCCCGCCTTCTTGACCTGTCCATCTTCTCTCCACCTATCTGCTCCTCTATCCAACTTCTATCACTGTCTCCCCCCACGTCTTTATTTCAGAACCCCCTTCCCCTACCCCATTTCTGAAGAAAGGTCCAAACCCGAAATGTCAGCTTTCCTGCTCCCCTGGTGCTGCCTGGCCTGCTGTATTCATCTAGCTCCGTGCCTTGTTATATAGTATCCTTTGCTCTATTAAGAGGTTGAGTAAAAGAGTAAGGAGGTGTTGTTGAACTTGCATAAGACATTTTAGCCAGGCAGTATGTTATAGGATGAGTGTGAATGCATTGGAGAAGCTAGCTTGGTGAGCAAGTCAAAAACCTTGCCCACAACCCGAGCTAAAAAATTTGCTAAAACTTTAGATGTTACCAAAATCATGACTTGTCTGTTTAGAGTAGGCAGGGAAGAAACTGTACCTGCTTGCAAAAAGAACAAGAATGAGAGGGCATAGATTTAAACTGATTTGCAAAAGAAGCAAGATTGATATGAGAAAAATCTCTTTTACTCCATGAGTAGTTAAGGTCTGGAATGCGCTACCTGGAAGTGTAGTAGACGCAGGTTCAATGGAGGCATTTTAAAAAAAATGGCATGAGATATCTGCAATACAGGCTGGGCCAGAACCTATAGTCCATTCCTAGTTCCGTGAAAAAATGGCAGTGGGCTGCCTACTTGAAACACTGCAGTCCTTGTGCTGAAGGTAGACCCACTATTCCATTACAGAGGGAATTTCAAGATTTTAACCCAGCAAAACTGAAGGAAAACTGATATATTTGCGAATCAGGATGGTGAGTGGCTTGGAGGGGAGCTTGCAAGCGGCGACATTGCCATGTATCTGCTACCCTTGTCCTTCTAGATGGAAGTGGTAGTGGGTTTGGAAGGTGCAGTGTCACACTAAGCCTCCGAGAATGACGGAGTGAATGTTTGGGGATGTAGTGCCATTTGAGCAGGTTGTTTTTTCCTGGATGGTGTCAAGCTTCTTGTGTTATTGGATCTGCACTCATCCAGGCAAAGTATTCCATCACCCTTCTAACTCGTGCCCTGCAGATGTGCTCAGACTCTGGGTACTCAGAAGGTGAATTACTCATGGTTTCCAAGCCTCTGATCTGCTCGTGTAGCCACAGTATTACCTAGAAAGTCCAGTTGAGTTTCAGTCAATGGTAACCTGCGCCCCCCCCCCTCCCCCCCACTCTCCCCCCCCCCCCCCCCCCCCCCCCCCCCCCCAGAATGTTAATAGGGGAGATTCAGTGGTAACATTATTGAACGCCAAGGGATGATGGTTAGGTTCAAGACAGCATTGGACAATTATTTGAGAAGAAATAATGTGCAGAGGTATGTGAAGAACCAGGAGACTGGCACTCAGTAATGATGCTCATTTGAAGATTGATGCAAGCATGATGGACTTAGTGGCCTCTTTTTGCACCATATGACTTCTGTGATTCCTTGAAATGAGAAAGATAAAGCCAACATGTTTTACCACAGTGATCAGTTGAGCTTTGGATCAGCGTTGAGTCTTGGATAGCAAATCCATCCCCTCACCAGGACCACAGTTTCACCTCTATAAAGTCACTGTACTCCATCTGTGCAGCCATTCAGCTGTTGCTGAAACCCTCAACCATGTCTTTACCTCTTGCCTTGAGTATTCCAATGCATCGCTGACTAGCGTCCCATCTTCCACAAACTTGAGTTCACCCAAAGCCCTTGCTCTCATCCTAATTGACAACAATTCCCACTTTCCCATTGCCCCAGTCTTGCTGACCTACAATATTCCCAGCACCGCAGTGCCTTGATTGTAAAGTTCTTGACTTTGCTTTAAATTCCTTCATAGCCTCACCCTATCATAGAATCCCTACAGTGTGGAAACAGGCCCTTCGACCCAACAAGTCCACACCGACCCTCAGAGCGTCCACCTGCACCCATCCTGTATAACCCACCTAATCTACACATTTCTAAACACTGCGGGCAACTTAGCATGGCCAATCCACCTAGCCTCTACACCTTTGGACTGTGGGAGGAAACTGGAAACCCACGCAGACATGGGGAGAATGTGTAAACTCCACACAGACAGTCGCCCGAGAGTAGAATTGAACTCGAGTCTCTGGCACTGTGAGGCAGCAGTGCTAACCACTGTGCCACCGTATTGCCCCGAGCTACATTATTGCTGTAATCTTTTCTGATTCCACAAACCTCCAAGCTATCTGCAGCTGTCCTATTCTGGCCTTTTGAGCATCTCTGATTTTAACTGTCCCACCATTAGCAGATGTGTCTTTAGCTGTTTGAACCCAAGACTGCCTAAACCTCTTGCCCCTTTTTCCTCCTTTTCAAGATGCTCCAAAAAACCAACCACTTTGCATGGCTGAGCCAGACTGTGTTCACCAATTCCCTTGTGAAGCAGTATGGGACATTGTATTACATTAAAGACGCTATATAAATGTATGTAGGCTGCAGTTGTTGGAGTGGCCTTCCAAATCCATAATTTAACTTTCTCTTTACCCCACCCACAAAAATCTTTCTATTGAATAAATGTTTGTGAATAAAATGGAATGTACATTTAAATTCTTGGTTTAATGAAGAATTTCTGTTGTTTTTTTAACATTTTGCACTTTTTTTTTGATTACTGTTTTTCTGATGTAATGAGACAGGTTAAAGTTCCACAATTTTTAAAAATAAACTACAAATATAGCTACAGCACTTTGGGTCTGCATTCAACCTATCAAAGCTACACCACATCATTTCCAGCTCAAAATCTTTGTTTATTGATGTTTAGTCCCATTTAGTTAATAAAATAATCTAGGAATTTTTGGCGATTATCTCTTGAGTACTTTGTGCAAGTGAATCATTGTTTATGAACAGATCTACTGTGGAATGGGGTGTACTCATGCATACTGTACTGTTGCAAACCTTTCACCATCATCCCAATAATGAAACCTTCTGTTGTGCAGTTCTAGATGACATGCCTGTTACTTAGTTGTAAGAAAGCTAGAAATCCCCAGACTCTTTCTGTTTCCCTCAAGTTTCTCCCTTTCACCATTTTAGAAGTGCAAAACTTGCTCCATTATGCTTTCCAGAAAGGATAGTGATGAGATGCAAGAGGCCTGAATGTTCCCTTTCCAACCCAGGGTTACTACGTCACTTGAAGACCATTACTACTCGAGCTTTGAGCAGGAGTGGAGTCAAACCCTACTGCTCCAGAGTTTATTTACTCAGTTTGGAAGCATGAGATTGTTTCTGAGAAAAAGGCTGAATTCTGACTTTTTTTTTAAAATTGCATTTTGATTGATAAATTGACAGGTTAGCAGTGGCTTTGTGTTTTTTTTCAGAAGTCAAGACCAGTTTCATTCCTATTGTTATAGGTAGCCATTCTTTTAATCGTTAATTTTGTTTAATATCCAGAATAAAAATAACATTTTGTTATCACTGATGTCACACTGATGTTGAATTCTGCAGTCTAATGAGAATGGCTGATCACTGGTCTGAGTAAAACATGTTGAGCATTTAAAAACTATATCTAAAGCAACAAATTTCACTTTCTGAAGTGTTAACTTTTGCTGGAGTGCAGATCCTTGGTCTGATACCTTGCTATCTCTGGTCTGAGCTGATAGTGTCAGGAAACAAGTCATCCACAGCCCAAGTCAATCCACTCTGCTGATAGTAAGAAATTATTGGTATTGGCTTTTCTTTCTTTCTTCCCACCATTCTATCCCAGTAGGCAAATGCTGGGAGATTTGTCATATCCTTATTGCCATTTGCGCAAGCTGATGATTGAGACTGGTACTTCCTAGGTTTCCATGACTGTATTATAAACAATGTTTTTCAAAAAAGTGAAATTGTTTTTTATTTCTGCAGGGGATATAGCCTTTAGATTTCTGGATTATGTAAGAATGCAGCATGAAAGACAAAGTCGACAAGCAGTGAAATCTAACCAGAGCCCATCATGGCAACAAATCAGCGAATTTTATCAACAGCAGAATAAATCCAATTCTGATTTGGGATCAAAGGCAGTCATCTGTGACATCAACAAGGAAATGTTAAAAGTTGGGAGGCAAAAGGCAGAACAGTTGAACTATACTGATGGTAGGTATTACCTAAAAGATGGGACATTTCCTCAGCTCTGGGTGTGATATCTAAAGCTGATAGGAACCTCCACAAATGGTTCCATTGTTGGTGCATTTGAAAAGGTCTGAAAACTTGCAATTTGCAGGTGATTATAATAAAGGATTCCACTTTTCAGTCTACTCCACTACTCTTCTAATTGTTCCATGCTTCAGTAAGCTGTTTCTTATTGAATCTGGAGTTGGAAGGCTTGAGTGGTAATGTAGAGCAAGCCTGAAGGAATAAATCTGAACAGAAAAATCTGGAACTAATGAAAAGGTTAAATTATCTTGGAGTGTGGATTACAGCAGTTCAAGAAGGTTACTCATTACTACCTTATTCAAGAGTAATTAGGCAAGGCAACAAGTAATGGCTTCTGAGTACAAACTCCCATGTAGCAAGACAACTACAGAAGATATTGTTAGATATTGTGACTACATCACCTAATGAAGGAGTTAGAGAGACTGCAAAGGAGCTCCTGAAAGTCAGGAAATCTCAGATTTGGGGGCAGAAGTATTTACCACTGTCTAAATCACATAATCCCACCATCTGTATCTCCTTATGGATTTTCATCTTGGGCGAAGCTTTGATCATGACCTCATAATATCTCCCTTTTGCCTGGCATTGATATGAAGCGCATTGGCATAATTTTCTTCACCCTAGGTGCTACATCATTGCAAGCTGTATTAGCTGAAAAGCAGTCTGGACCATATTTTTCTGAAGAAGGGTCTAGGCCTGAAACGTCAGCATTCCGGCTCCTATGCTGCTTTGGCCTGCTATGTTCATGCAGCTCTACACCTTGTTATCTCGGATTTTCCAGCATCTGCAGTTCCTACTATCTCTGGACCAGATTGTGGTGGATTGAACACACATTTCATTATGTAAACATTTTGTTTTTGCAAGCTTGTAATGAAAAGAGAACATCTTTGTTTAAAACTGCTTTTCATTTACATGCTTAATCATGTGTTCACAATATATCACTTTTCCCACATCAAAAAAATTCTGTCCTCTGCTTGCTCATAAAATCTCTAATTTGTGCTGAACTTATAATTGTTCTCCAGTATCTCTCCTAAATTGGCATTCTTCAGTTGTACTTGATGCTGTTCTCACTTAGTGCCCAAAATCATGTCCAACATCAACTAGCACTCAGGTTGGAAATCCTCATTTAATTTTTTTTTTTGCAGAATTGACTGTTCAATATTTGATCCAAAGGAATACATTCTGTATGTAAAATTCTGAGAATTCAGTGCTCATGCTTGTTCTCTGCCCCACAGGTCTGTCCTGGGTGGTAGGAAATGCAGAAGAACTGCCATTTGACGATGACAAGTTTGATGTTTATACGATTGCTTTTGGAATTAGAAATGTCACTCATATTGATCATGTGAGCATCATTGTAACCAATTTGTGATCAATTCTGATGGAGAATGTGCTGCCTATCACTTTCTTTCTCTGCTCCCTCTCTCTAATTGAATTCCTGTGCGTATTTTAGAGTTAAAAGGCCAATAAGTCTATTTCCATACTGGAATATTCCGTTAAATAGTTTTACTGCAACATACCTGCTGTGCCCAAAATTTCTCTAAAATTCCTTTTCTACCTGTACGGTGCAAAAGATTATCTATGCAGAAGCCTCTGACACTGCCTATGTTTTCCCCTTACCAGGTGCTACAAGAGGCCTATCGTGTTTTGAAGCCAGGTGGAAGATTCTTGTGTTTGGAATTCAGCAAAGTACAGAATCCAATAATTTCCAGGTATCCATAGTGAATTCTGTGGTTTAGCATGTTTTGGAGAATCTCTAACATTAAGGATGGCCAGTGCTTCATATATTGAATTTATGGAATTTGAGTCTACTGCCGCTACTTCCTTTTGAGAATCAGAAACCTGTGCTACATTGTATTATATTGTATATTATGTTATATTATAATATATTGTATTATGTTGTAAATGTGATCATACCATTAGGTGGATGCAAATCACTCATCGGGCAGCCTATAATTTCTGCCCTGCTTTGGATTTCCTCTGCCTCCAAAAAGTACAAGTTGAAGATGATTCAACTGGAAAACCATGGTGCCACTGCTATTGCTGCTCTGTCAAAACTCAAAAGCTTTCCATCTACTAAATAACAGCAAAATAAAACAAACAATGTTTGGAAATACTGTTAATAACCTTCGGATGAGGCTGTGGGCAATCTATTTACATGTATGACCCTGCCCATGAAAATTTAGATGCCTGTTTTAAACTGACAAAAATATGAGTAAGTTGCATTCAAATCCCACCGTTTAAATTCATTTACTATAATCTGGAGCTAAAGGCTACTCTTGATGATGGTGACCATGAAATCATTGTTATTTGGTTTTAAAAGTTACTCATTCTCTAGAGGGAAGGCAGTATGCTGTTCTTGCCTTGTCTGGCCTACATCAGACTTTCAGCAGCATCTTATCTGCCCTCTGAAATGACCTAGCAAGCAGCTCAGTTGTATCAAAACATCACAAATCATGGGAGGTGTTTCTACAGTACGCAGACAGCACCACCACTTTCTCAATGGCCATCAGAAATGGGCAATAAATGTCGCTGTACCAGTGAAGAGCATATCCCATGAAATCCCATATCCCGTGTTTAAAAATCAATGTAAGCTTGTTTCAAGTGAGCTTTCTGGATGCAATAATCTTACCACCTGACACCATGTGATGCAGTCAGTTGATCAGAAATCTGTCTCTTTTGCCTCTGTTACACCTTTTATGACGGCCATAAGTTAGTGCAATGCATGACGAATAGCTGCAAATTTATGCGTTATCATTCTACAGGTGTGTTATCTGGTACGATATGTTGATACATCAGTAAACTGTGCTTCCCTATTCCAACTCTTTATTTTCACCAATTTTCTCCATCAAGATTTCTTCACATTTCCTCTTCTGAAGCCATTAGTTGGCTTCCAATTGGGATGGTGTTCAATAGGCTGCCTTCGTTCTCTTGTATTTTTAATCAGGTAGCCATTCTTTATCTCTGAACTTGTTGATTCTGCCACACTTGAGTCCAATCCTACTGAAGAACTCATCTTTTTTTTTCTGTTGCCATCCCAGACTTTGTAAATCTGCATTAGCTGATAACGTTGACTCAGCTTGGATCAAATCTGAACTACCTGGTCTGCAGTTGCCCCTACTCATTGAAGAAAGTAGTCTCCTTATTTGTGAATAAAAATTTCTGAGCCCCTCACATTTGGCTTTTGAAACTTAATTGTATTGCAATTGTTCAAAATATCTGTTGCTTTTCACAGGCTGTATAATTTGTACAGTTTTCAAGTGATACCTGTTCTGGGTGAGGTTATTGCTGCTGATTGGAAATCCTACCAATACCTGGTGGAGAGTATCCAACGTTTTCCTGATCAGGTAATATTAACATCATTTAGATCATTTTAAAAAGCACTTGCCAGCATGCTTTGTTTGAATCAAAGATAGGTTTATAAATATGAATCGAAACAAAATGGGGCTGATGGAACATTGCTATGCTTAAAGCTCCAAAGATTGCAGTTTTAATGGTTTTTTTTTGCCTTCCTTCCCTCATGAAGATCCTCCCCCAAGATGGCGAGCTGGCTACAATTGAAGAATGAGTTTGTCTGTTTCACTTGCAGAAACATAAGAGTACTTAGATTGCAAAGTGTGGGGCTGGATGAACACAGCAGGCCAAACAGCATCTTAGGAGCACAAAAGCTGATGTTTCGGGCCTAGACACTGATGAAGGGTCTAGGCCCGAAACGTCAGCTTTTGTGCTCCTGAGATGCTGCTTGGCCTGCTGTGTTCATCCAGCCTCACATTTTATTATCTTGGGAACTGCAGATGCTGGAAAATCCATTATCTCTGATGGTACTTAGATTGCCCTAGTTTTCCTGAGCCACACACTCTTGTACTTGAATCAGAAACTAGTGCTTT
This sequence comes from Stegostoma tigrinum, assembly GCF_030684315.1. Taxonomy (NCBI): domain Eukaryota; kingdom Metazoa; phylum Chordata; class Chondrichthyes; order Orectolobiformes; family Stegostomatidae; genus Stegostoma; species Stegostoma tigrinum. The sequence goes on from NC_081379.1 coordinate 39,251,316, forward strand.
CATCAGAGAGAGAGAGTGAGAAAGAGAGAATTTGTATTTATCTGCTGCCTTTCACAACCTTGAGACACCCTAAGTGAGTTCTACAGTCAATTAAGTACCTCAAATGCAGAAATTCTGCAATGCAGAAGGATATGCAATCTGGGATGAATTATCTAAAATTTAGATGGTGAATAAATTATTAAGCAAAATTGTCAAGCTATAAATGGGAACTAACAGGGAGGAGAGAGCAGAAATTAATTCTGTTATTTGTGACAAGGAGACAAATCCTATAAATTAGGAGTTAGACTTCTTGTGAGTGCAGTTGGGAGACATGTGAAAGGTCAATCTGCAGTTGGTGTTGGGATAATTGTTGCTTTAAATTAGATTGGTTAGGTTTAGAATGATCTTTTTATTTGTTAATGCTACACATTAATGGATATGAGCAAGGTAAGTTTATGGAATCAAGTTACGGATCGGCCAATGTCTGACTAAATAGTTGAACCAGCGGCTGAGGGGTCATATGTCCTACTTCTGTTTCTATGTTCTTAAGATTTGAAATCTTTTGATAGCACAGCACACCTTCAGTCCTACACCATAGTATCAGTTTGGAATTTGTTCTCCAGTCTGAATGGGATTTGACGATAACAACTTCTGATTCTGTGACAATGCTGCCACTGAGTTAGGAAACCCCTTTTTAAAATCATTTTACGTTTTCTTTACAGTTGCCAGCCAGAGTACAAGAGTTTCTTGGTTTGGGGGTAGCGAAGTTTTTTTTATCTCATTTTGATATAATATGTAATGTTTGCCTGGGGAAATTCCGCCAGTTGGGTTGCTTTCATTTGCATCTTTTTATTTCCAGGAGGAGTTCAAAGGAATGATTGAAGATGCAGGGTTTTACAGGGTGGAATACAGCAACATGACATCAGGGATTGTGGCTGTTCACTCGGGATTTAAGCTGTAAATTTGAAAAGACTGCTCACGCTGTGAGGTCCTGCTTTCATTGACTCATATGCAGGATTGAGGATTGTTTGAGAGTTATCACATTGCACTGCTAAGATGCTGTAGTACTGGCAGGTATGTCCAAGTCAATTAGACACTTCCAGCTGCACAGTTATCAGTAAGAGTTGAGGGGATTGTGCTGTTATACTCGACTTGTTTCAAAGCATAAACACAAGGTCGCATATCTGCGCCAGTTATATATGCGTTTTCCTCTGTGAGGATGTAGCTCCAGTGTCTTCAAAGTTATACTAATAATCAGTGTTTAAAGTCCTTAGGCGTGAAGGAAATACGTTTGCCACTGATTGTCAAACTTTGCCAGGAGAATAGTTATCAAACTAGGCTGCCACATTTATCTAATTTTATTTAAGAAATCAAGGATTTAACATTTCTTCATATTTTCCCTGAAATGTACTGATAGAACCTGTTGTATTTCTCATCAGTGCAACATTTCTGATTTTTGTTTGTGATGGGGCATTTGTCAATATATGATTTGCAGGATTGACTAAAACTATTTAAATATCTCAACAATTGAATAAAACACTTTTTTTTTCTAGTTTGACTTTTGGATTGTTCTTTTTTAAGAGGTCGACTTGGGATTTCTAGCAGTGGCGAGAAATTTGGTGACATTGGGTTATTGCTCTGCCCCCAGAGTGAGCTCTGATGCTCCTGTATTTCAGGGTGAGTAATTTCCCAAAAGTAGAAATGATTGACCTGCTTTTAGGCAGTGCTGACCAGACATTTCCCCACTGTGATTTAGTTCTAAAGCCTGATAATTTTCGCAGCCCTTTGGTGAGAACTGAGAGTGTAGTGGGGTCAGGATTGGCCATTGCTGCCTCTAAGCTTGCAAAGCAACATTTTGGCTTGCAGCCCCATTTAGGGTTGTATCCATATTTTGGGACGCCCTGGTGTAAACATCTGAATAAACTCTAGTGCACAATGTCCAAGAGAATTTTAGTAACGTGGATTAGAAAGCACCAAACAGAAGTTTGTTCACTCGGGATTTAAGCTGTAAATTTGAAAAGACTGCTGACGCTGTGAGGTCCTGCTTTCATTGACTCATATGCAGGATTGAGGATTGGGTGGTGTACTTTCTTTCCCGATGCTGTTGATGGACCCTCTTGGACGTTCATGGATATCATCTTTTGTGCTGAGAAATTGTGAGAACACATCTATGATGCAGCTTGTCCTCTGTGAAGATCGCCTTCATACAGACCTGGCAGGAGTGGCTACAGCCTTAACTAGCATGGTCACGTATGTCTGTCCAATAGTTTGGGTGAGATTATATCAAGCAGCCTATTTTGTCCTTGCCCAGCATTATTTAATTTAACTTCATAGGGCAGGGCTTAAACTCCCAGCCTGTTGATTGCTAGTCAGGTCACCACAATGCCACACTTAGCACACCATGTGGTGTATTTAACCACTACATTGTCGATCTTGTTTGTATTTGAAAAAAGGCAAACGTGTTCCTACTGTTGTAATACTGAAGGTTTCCATTTTATATAGAGGTTTTCATGACAAGCACATGACTCAAAATGCCTCACAGCCAATGAGGTACAATCAATGTTTTAGAAAAGAAAACAATGTATCCAGTTGCATCTTGGATGGAGCAGTTTTCTTCGACATAATGCAGAACAGAACATTTTTGAATCGTGTCAAAATAAAATGTGTTACAGACCACATGCTGGATTTATATATATGGGAGATGTGTCAGTTTTGTGCTATTACTAGCAATTCTCCCCTGGGGTTCTAATCTCCCATCAGTGGGTGTCCATTTTTATACCAAAGGGAATTTTAAGTCTTCTAGTGACTGAGTAAAATTAAGTTTGTGTGTCACATAATAAATTCATCAAAGAGCTGATTTGGCATTTCTCGTATTGCCTCTCCATCAGCAACAGATTTTTGTTAATTGTAAACTGTCCCCACAATCACTGTCCCAGCGTCAACATTCTGTCTCTCTGGCCTCCATCCAATATTGATTCTTGCTTGTCCTGTAAAAACAGGCCTCTATTTAGCTATTGATATTCATGTAAACAAGTTGGGATCTGCTGAATCAGCTTTATGGGGGGGGTGATGGCCTCATGGTATTAGTGCTAGATTATTAATGCAGTGACCCTGGTAATGTCCTGGGGACTTGGGTTCGATGGTGGAATTTGAGTTAAATAAATATCTGGAATTGGCAGTCTAATGAAACCATTGTCAACTGTCAGAAAAACCCATCTGATTCATCAATGGGGAAAAACTGCCAGCCTTACTTAGTCTGGCCTGCGTGTGACTCCAGACCTGTAGCAATGTGGTTGACACTTAATTGCCCTCTTGACAGTTTAGGATTGGGAAATAAATGTTGTACTGGCCAGTGACACCCCACCTTCCTGTGAATGAATTTTAAAAAATCAGCATTTTAATAATTTGAGAGAACAATTTCAAAAGCACATTGCACTGAATAAAGAGAATGATATCAAAAGCATCAGAATAACTAATAAAGCTCAAGACTGTTCTTAGACAAATGTTTTTAAGCATGTGACTTGTTTACCTGCCCACTGTGGAGCACTTGTGTAGCTTAGTACCGTACTATGTAGGGCACTTAGCTGCTAAATTGTCAGGAGCTCACACCCACTGTACACAGATGAGGCACAATTTAATAGTTTCAAAAAATTTTATTTGAATGCATGGCAATAAGATCTTAGAGTAGATCAAAGACACCCTGTGAATTATAAAACTTGACAGCAAAACAGAAAGAATGAAGCTGGCAGACATTTTATACTTTAAGAATGAAACAAGTGTTATAAAATTTGCTGGCATTGTTGATAACTTCTCAAGTTCAATTGTAGCAGTTGCTCCTGTAAGCTGATCCCTTGCACCTTACATTCCAGAGCTGACACACTGTCCAATATGTAGGTTATACAACACTGTAACCAAGGAGACTGACACAAAGCATTTCCCTTTGACATGAACTGGATAATTGTATTCATTGTCTTTTGCACTTTATATATATATGTTTTGAGTCTTACAATGGATAAACCGTTCCTTTATTAAGACAAGGTTACACACAAAGTGCTGTTTTATGTCATGAACAGCAAATGATTTTTATAATTATGTTTGTGTGTACTTTAAATTAAGTCCAAGTTGTCTCCATGTACGAGTACAAAATTATGAAAACGTTGCACTTCTCCATAATTCTGCCTTATTACTTGACTCAAATCAACCAGACTTGTGAAGAGGCAGGCTTTAATCCAAAAGCCTTTGTTGCAGAAGCCTCGATTTTCTAGTGGGAAACTTGTCTGTTAATAGGCGTTTTTCTGTGCAGAGTGCCTGTGCCAAAAAAAACCTTGACTGGGCTTCTAGGAATAGCTGATTTCCCCCCACAATAGATGTGAGGATTTTAACAACAGTGAAAATGCCCAGCACCATTGGCATATTAACCACCTTTCTGTTTCTTTTAAAAGGAGAATGCAATTTGCTTTAAAAACCTTACACTAAAATAATATTCTTTAATAATCTTTAAGGAAATAGGTGATTTTTAAAAAAACCTTAGCGTGTTTCAATATGATGCATCATTTTGCTCTGTCAGTCACAAAGAACAGCAGCTAACCTTGCCAAACTTGAGGGAATAGCCTTGAAACAACAGCTTTCTTTTTAACAAAACATTCAAGTTTCTTGGGATTTCTCGTTTTCTTCTCCAAACAAGAGATTGGTACTGATCATGTTTCTGTGTTACATGAAAAAGTGAGACATACTGGGAGTCATTTTGATGTGTGCCTATATAGAATTGGGACTGTAAGGCTTATCATAGTAAATCATAAATTTTCTGTGTGCAGGGAAGACTCCTGCAGAGGCAGTCAAACTATGCCGTGTCAATCTTCTTTCACCTATCTGCACCATCCTTTCCACTGACCAATCTCCACTACCCCCTACGTGCATGCACCTATCACCATCCCACCTACCTAGCCCAGCCCCCCAATTGTTACCAAGCTACCTTCCCCCTCCCCAGTCCTGATGAAGGGTGTAAACCCAAAACATCATCTTTCCTGCTGCTTGACCTGTTGTCTTCCTCCAGCTCCATACTGTATAGACAGGGAGAATCAGTGTTGTGAGTTTACAAGTTATTTGACAACAGAACTGTTGAATTATTTGAAGGCAAAATGTAGTAGCATAGTGATAATGTCACTGGACTAGTAATCCAGACTCCCAGCCTAATGTCCTGGCAATATGGGTTCAAATCTCCACGTGACAACTGATGAAATTTGAAATCAATAAAAATTTGTTTAGAATAAAACAAGGTCAGCCTCATGGTGGCTGTGTCACCATTGTTGTTTGTCAGTAAAGATCCATTGGATCACTATTGTCCTTTCGGGAAGGAAATCTGCTATCCTTGCCTAATCAGGCCTGCCCTATATGCGATGAAGTTGACTGCCGTCTCGGCAATTAGGGATGGGCAATAAATGCATTGCCCACATCCACAAATAAGATAAGAGTTAATGGTGTTAGGGGCAAGGTACTGGCAGGGATAGAGAATTGGCTGACTGGCAGAATGTAGAGAGTTGGGATAAAGGGGTCTTTTTCAGGCTGGTCGCTGTAACCGGTGGAGTTCAGAAGGTTTAATGTTGGGACCAGAGCTATTCACGTTGTACGTTAACGATTTGGACAAAGGAACTGAGGGTATTGCGCTAGGTTGGAGATGACACAAAGAAAGGTGGAGGGACTGGTAGTGTTGAGGAAGCAGAGAGGCTGCCGAAGACTTGAACAGGCTCAGAGAATGGACAAAGAAGTAGCAGATGGCAAAGTGTGAGGTTATACATTTCAGTATGAAGAATAAGGGCATAGCTTATTTTCTAAATGAGGAAAGGCTTTGGAAATCTGAAGTGCAAAGGTGGTCCTAGTTCAGGATTCTATTAAGGTTAACATGCAGGTTCAGTTGGCAGTTAGGAAGGCAAATGCAATGTTGACATTCATTCCAAGACAGCGAGAAACAAGAGAAGAAATGTGCTACCAAGGCTACATAAGGGTCTGGTCAGACCGCATTTGAAGCATTGTTAACAGTTTTTGGCCCTCTAAAGATGTACTGGAGAGGGTTCAGAGGAAGTTTAAAGAATGATCACTGGGTTGAAGGGCTTGTCATTTGAGGAGGGGTTGTGGACTCTGGAATTGGACTCAATGGGGCATAGCAAGATGAGGCAGATTTGATTTTCCTTTCAGTTTGAAATGGTTTGCCTAATGAGTCTTGGTGAATTTCTTCAGTAAATCTTGGTACACGTTTCTGTAGGCTGTCAGTCTTGGAGAGAGTGGATGTTTGTGGTTGGGTGCCAATCAAGTAAGCTGTTACGCCCTGGATTATGTCCAATGTCCGAGTGTTGTTGGAGCTGGAGAATCACTCATCCAGGCAACTGGAAAGTATTCCATCATGTTCCTGATTTGTGCATTATAGATGGACAGGTTTTGGGGAGTCATGAGATGAGATGAGTGACTTGCTGCAGGATCCCTAGCCTCTGCCTCTCTTAGCTGTTGTATTTATATTACAGGTCTAGTTGAGTTTCTGGTCAATGGTAGCTCCCAGGATGTTGATAGTTGGGGATTCAGTGAGGGTGACATCATTGAATGTAAAAGGACAATGGTTAGATTCTGTTTCAATGCAAATAATAGTTGCCTAGCATTTGTGTGATGTTGAACATTGTGCAATCGTCAGCAAATATTCCCACTTCTGACCGTATGATGGATGGAAGGCCATTGATGAAGCATTTGAAGATGGTTGAGCCTAGGACACTACCCTGAGGACTCCTGTAAAGGTATCCTGAAGCTGAGGTGATTGACCTGCAACAAACACAACCATCTTCCTATGTATTAGGTATAGCAGATTCTCTCTTCTCCCCCCCCCCCCCCCCCCCCCCAGGCGATTCCCATTGAAACTAGTTTGCTAGGATGCTTTGATGCCATACTGGGTCGAATGTGGCCTTGATGTCTGGGGCAACAACTCTTGCATCACTTCCAGTAATCAAATATTTTGTCCATGTTTGAACCAAGACTGTATTGAGGTCAGGATCTGAGTGGCCCAGTTGAACCCAAACCTACGAGTCAGTGAGCAGCTTATTGTTAAGCAGCTAGTGCTGCTTGATAGCACCGCTGATGCCAGCTTCCATCATTTTAATGATTGAAATTAGACTGATGGGACTGTATTTGGCTGGTTGAATTTTTTCAAGTTCAGAGCATACCTGGGCAATTTTCCAGATTTCCAAGTAGTTGCCAGTGTTGTAGCTGTACTGGAACAACTTGGCTAGGGATGTGGCACGTGCTAGAACATAAGTCTTTAGTGCTATTGTTAGAATGTTGTCAAGGCCTAGTGCTGTTGCAATATTCAGTGCCTCCAACCATTTCTTGAAATCGTGTGGATGAATCGAATTAGCTGAAGACTGGCATCTGTGACGCTGGCGACCACTGGGGATGCTGCAGTGGATCATCCACTGAGCACTTCCAGTACATACCCTAGTGAATGCCTTCAGCGTTTTCAGGAAGGGAATTTCAAAGATACTCAACCCTCAGAAGATGTGTTTCCTCATCTCTGCCTTAAAGGGAAAAGGGATTTGCCCATTAATATTTTGTGCTAATGTGCTGGACTTCTCATCACCTGAGAATGGAGATATTTGTGAAGCCACCCATTGCAATGAGTTGTTCACTTGCCCACTTTCTTGACTAGTTTTGGCAGAACTGTAGAGCTTACATCTGATTCGTTGGGCATCAAGGCCACATTCGACCCAGTACGGCATCAAAGCGTCCTAGCAAACTAGTTTCAATGGGAATCGGCAGGGGGGAGAATCTGTCATACCTAATACATAAGAAGATGGTTGTTGGGCTGGAATCACTTAGCTATGTCGCTTGTAGCTCTTGCTGTTTGGCATACAAGGGGTTGTGTTTTGTAGCTACACCAGATTGATCTCTCCTTTTTAAATCTGCCTGATGAACTTCCTGTCATGCACTCCTGCGCTCTTCATTGAACCAGGGTTGATTACCTGGCTTGATGGTAATGGTAGAATGAGGAATATTGTCAAGCCATGATGTTATTCGTTGTGTTGGAGTATGATACTACTGCTGCTAATGGCCCAGTGTCTCATGGATGCTGGATTTGTTTGCAGGCTATCCCACTTTACATGCTGATAGCGTGACACAAGGTGCAAGATGTTCTCTATATGTGCAAGACATTCTGTACGTGAAGACAAGTCTTCATCTCCACAAGGTGTGTGCATAGCACTGACAGGAGCAAAGCACAGGGAACCAAAATGCCAGGTCTCCTCTTCCTTTTTATGTGGGTTCCCTGAGGTTGAAGCAATTGTGGCAGTCAAGAGACAGAAGAGAGTTTACTCAATCTCTTGGTCATCAGGGAATCCAAAAGTAGATCTTAGGCCCTGCACCAAGACTCCCTCCAATTGCAAAAGAAAGGCGACAGATGCAGAACCCAGAAACTAATTTCCAATGATAGTAGGAACAACAGATGCCGGAGAATCTGAGATAACAAAGTGTAGAGCTGGACAAACACAGCAGGCCAAGCAGCATAAGAGGAGCAGGAAAACTGATATTTGGGGGCCTAGACGCTTCCCTAGAAAAAATTTTCTGAGGAAGGGTCAAGGCCCGAAACGTCAGCTTTCTTGCTTCTCGGCCTGCTGTGTTCATTCAGCTCTACACCTTGTTAACTAATTTCCAATGTTTAACTTATGCAATGAAATTGATGCAGGAGGTATTTTGCTCCTTCTGAATAGCTGCTAGGAGCTATTACCTACTAGACTTGTTTACTAGACTAATATTTATGAAGACAGGCTGGCCTGTACCCTCTGGAGTTTAAAAGAGTCAATGGTGAGTTAATTGAAACATGGACTTCACTAGCAGGTGTGAAAGGATGTTCCCTTTCGTGGGAGAGTCTAGAACAAGGGATGATTGTTTTAAAATAAGGGATCACCCATTTAATGCAGTGATTAGGAAATCAGTTTTCACTGATGATTGAGTGCCTTTGGAATTCCCTTCCTCAAAAGGCAGTAGATGCAGAATCTTTAACTGTTTTTAAGACAGAGGTAGAAAGATCGTTGAAGGTTTGCAGGAATATAGAGTTGAGGTTAAAATCAGATCAGCCTGTGATCTTTTTGAATGTGGAGCAGGCTCAGGGGGTCAAACTTGTTCTCTTGTTCCTTTCTAGTATCTACTTCTTGACAGAAAGTGCATCTTGAAGATGGGTCTTTTTTAAAAAATGGGGAACAATTGCCACAGAATCAAATTACCTAAGTGCCTTGCCTAGCAACAAAAGCTTGGCTCAAATGACCTAAATGCCAAGTCAGGTTTCCAGCCAGAGTCACCAACCAAAACCCCTGATCCATATTACTTGAACAAAATTGTTTCTTGTTTTGGACAAAGTAATTAAACTTCTAATGATTGGATACAAATTTCTAGTAACTAAGAAGAGGCTGAGAGAATGTGGGCAGAAATACAATGCTCTTTCTAAAGCTAGTGTTCTCAGTGATCATGATCTAAATTGAAAACAATAGTTTGTAACAAGATAAATCTTTGATAAATTAATACTCAAGATGCAGAAATGTTTTAAGAAAGGACAATGCAATTTAAAAATAACACAAACCAGCTGTGGAACAGAGATGTTTAAAACCCTGGTTAGATTGATGTTTAATTTTAAGTGAAAGTCTTTAATTTCTAGAATTTACTAAAGTCCTTACCATTTGATTTTTGGACAAGTGACAATTCATTTATGACCCGTGGTTGTAATATCAACTGCAAATGTCATGCTTTGTGGAGTTGCACTGTGACATTGTCAAGGAACAATTGCTACTGTCTTGGTCTCCCATCTTATTGTGGTTGCCTCATACCTTGTTGGCTGCTGCTGCAAATGGAAAGGCCATCTATTTCTATCTAGTAGTTGGAATAATGATGCAGTTTTTTCACATTCTTGGCACATTCAGTCTGCTGCTTGCTTATTAAGTTGCTTAGGCAATGAGGCTAAAGCTACAAGTAAAAATGACAAGAGTGGAAACAATCCATTAAATTCTGAGTGGACAGGATTAAATTGGGGAAAGGCAGAGCTATGTTTCTATTGCTCTACAGTGAATACCTTTGAAGCTAACGGAAGGTCTTGCAGTGGGAAAGGGTGAGGTGTTAAAGTGGAGTTGAGTGACACTTTAAGGCCTGCCCACTTCAATTATGTAACTTCAACAACAAAGCAGGGCTGCTTGGGAGATAGAAGAGATAAGGGCTGCGAAGAATTTGGGAAAAGACAAAGGAGAATAGAATGAAAATAGTAAGTAGGAAAAATGTCCAAAAGTCAGCATAGTACCTGTGGAGAAAAAAAGTTAATGTTCCAGTTCATGTTTCCTTCATGGATTTTAAAACGTTAATCTTTCTTTTCACCTCTTAAATGCAGTCTGAACTGAGTATTTTTTGCATTTTCTGTTTCTTAAATTTCCAGCATCCACAGTATTTAGCTTTTGTATTAACAAGAGGATAATAGATTACCATTTTATAAACAACTCATTGTTCAACAGATATAGTAGGAACTGCAAATGCCGGAGAATCTGAGATAACAAAGTGTAACTGGATGAACACAGCAGGCCAAGCAGCATCAGAGGAGCAGGAAGGCTGACGTTTCGGGCCTAGACCCTTCAGAAATGCCTAGGCCCGAAACGTCAGCCTTCCTGCTTGGCCTGCTGTGTTCATCCAGCTCTACACTTTGTTACCTCATTGTTCAACAACTCCACACGTTGTGACTCTCCAAGTGTATGATTATCAGGACTAACAGTAAAATGTCCAAAGCTGGGAGGCATCTCAGGACTAGACAAAAGCCGTGCACCATCAGAGAATTCCCCAAACTGGAAGGAATGGCACAGTGCAGATTACAAGTATTAAAACCATAGCTTTATCCTTTAAATTAACATAGATAGAACATTACAGCACAGTACAGGCCTTTCGGCCCTCGATGTTGTGCCGACCTGTCATACCAATCTCAAGCCCATCTAACCTACACTATTCCTTGTACGTCCAGATGCTTGTCCAATGACGAATTAAATGTACCTAAAGTTCGCGAATCTACTACTGTTGCAGGCAAAGCGTTCCTTACTACTCTCTAAGTAAAGAAACTACCTCTGACATCTGTCCTATATCTTTCACCCCTCAATTTAAAGCTATGCCCCCTCCTGCTCGCCGTCACCATCCGAGGAAAAAGGCTCTCCCTATCCACCCTATCTAACCCTCTGATTATTTTATATGTTTCAATTAAGCCACCTCTCAACCTTCTTTTTCTCTAATGAAAACAGCCTAAGTCCCTCAGCCTTTCCTCGTAAGACCTTCCCTCCATACCAGGCAACATCCTAGTAAATTTCCTTTGCACCCTTTCCAAAGCTTCCACATCCTTCTTATAATGCGGTGACGAGAACTGTACACAATACTCCAAGTGCGGCCGCAACAGAGTTTTGTACAGCTTCGCCATAACCTCTTGGTTCCGGAACTCGATCCCTCTATTAATAGAAGCTAAAACACTGTACGCCTTCTTAACAGCCCTGTCAACCTGGGTGGCAACTTTCAAGGATCTGTGTACATGGACACCGAGATCTCTCTGCTCATCTACACTACTAACAATCTTACCATTAACCCTGTACTTTGCCTTCCGGTTACTCCTACCAAAGTGCATCACCTCACACTTGTCTGCATTAAACTCCATTTGCCACCTCTCAGCCCAGCTCTGCAGCTTATCTATGTTTCTCTGCAACCTACAGCATCCTTCGTCACTATCCACATCTCCACCGACCTTAGTGTCGTCTGCAAATTTACTAACCCATCCTTCTACGCCCTCATCCAGGTCATTTATAAAAATGACAAACAGCAATGGACCCAACACTGACCCTTGCGGTACACCACTAGTAACTGGTCTCCAGGATGAACATTTCCCATCAACGACCACCCTCTGTCTTCTTTCAGCAAGCCAATCTCCGATCGTAACTGCTATATCTCCCACAATTCCATTCTGCCGCATTTTGTACAATAGCCTATTGTGGGGAACCTTATCGAACACCTTGCTGAAATCCATATACATCACATCAACCGGTTTACTCTCATCTACCTGTTTGGTCACCTTCTCGAAGAACTCAATAAGGTTTGTGAGGCACGACCTTCCCTTCACAAAACCGTGCTGACTATCCCTAATCAATTTATTCTTTTCTAGATGATTATAAATCCTGTCCCTTATAACCTTTTCCAACACTTTACCAACAACTGAGGTAAGGCTCACTGGTCTATAATTACCAGGGTTGTCTCTACTCCCCTTCTTGAACAGGGGAACCACACTTGCTATCCTCCAGTCGTCTGGCACTATTCCTGTAGACAATGACGAGTTAAAGATCAATGCCAAAGGCTCGGCAATCTCCTCCCTGGCTTCCCAGAGGATCCGAGGATAAATCCCATCCGGCACAGGGGACTTATTTATTTTCACCTTCTGAAGGATTTCTAATACCTCTTCCATGTGAACCTCAATCCCACCTAGTCTAGTAGCCTGTATCGCAGTATTCTCCTTGACAACATTGTCGTTTTCTAGAGTGAATACTGTTGAAAAATATTCATTTAGCGCTTCCCCTATCTCCTCTGACTCCACACACAACTTACCACTATTATCCTTGATTGGCCCTAATCTTACTTTCGTCATTCTTTTATTCCTTAAATACCTGTAGAAAGCCTTAGGGTTTACCCTGATCCTATCCGCCAACAACTTCTCATGTCTCCTCCTGGCTCTTCTGAGCTCTCTCTTTAGGTCTTTCCGGGCTACCTCGTAGCCCTCAAGTGCCCTAACTGAGCCTTCACATCTCATCCTAACATAAGCCTTCTTCTTCCTCTTGACCAGAGATTCCACCTTCTTCGTAAACCACAGCTCCCGCACTCTACAGCTTCCTCCCTGCCTGACAGGTACATATTTATCTAGGACACATAGGAGCTTTTCCTTGAATAGGCTCCACATTTCTAATGTGCCCATCCCCTGCAGTTTCCTTCCCCATCCTATGCTCCCTAAATCTTGCCTAATCTCATCGTAATTGCCTTTCCCCCAGCTATAACTCTTGCCCAGTGGTATACACCTATCCCTTTCCATCACTAAACATAACAGCATTGTGATCGCTATCACTAAAGTGCTCACCTACTTCCAAATCTAACACCTGGCCAGGCTTATTACCCAATACCAAATCTAATGTGGCTTCGCCCCTCGTTGGCCTATCTACATACTGTGTCAGGAAGCCCTCCTGCACACTCTGGACAAAAACTGACCCATCTATAGTACTCGAACTATAGTGTTCCCAGTCAATATCTGGAAAGTTGAAGTCCCCCATGACAACTACCCTGTGTCTCTCACTCCTATCGAGAATCATCTTTTCTATCCTTTCCTCTACATCTCTGGAACTATTCGGACCCCTATAGAAAACTCCCAACAGGGTGACCTCTCCTTTCCTGTTTCTAACCTCAGCCCATACTACCTCAGTTGACGAGTCCCCAAACATCCTTTCTGCAACTGTAATACTGTCCTTGACCAACAATGCCACACCTCTGCCCCTTTTGCCATCTTCTCTGTTCTTACTGAAACATCTAAATCCCGGAACCTGCAACAACCATTCCTGTCCCTGCTCTATCCGTGTCTCCGAAATGGCCACAACATCGAAGTCCCAGGTACTAACCCATGCTGCAAGTTCACCCACCTTATTCCGGACGCTCCTGGCATTGAAGTAGACACACTTCAATCCAACTTCTTGCTTGCCGGTGCCATCTTGCTTCCCTGAAACTTTATTTTGGACCACCCTACTCTCAACCTTTTCTATAGTCGAACTACAATTTTGGTGCCCATCGCCCTGCTGAATTAGTTTAAACCCACCTGAACAGCCTTAGCAAATTTCCCCCCCAGGATATCGGTACCCCTCTGGTTCAGGTGAAGACCATCTTGCTTGTAGAGGTCCCACCTACCCCAGAAAGAGCCCCAATTATCCAAGAATCCAAAACCCTCCCTCCTGCACCATCCCTGTAGCCACGTGTTCAACTCCTCTCTCTCCTTATTCCTCGCCTCACTAGCACGTGGCACGGGCAACAACCCAGAGACAACAACTGTTTGTCCTAGCTCTCAGCTTCCATCCTAGCTCCCTGAATTTCTGCCTTAAATCCCCGTCTCTCTTCCTACCTATGTCGTTGGTGCCAATGTGGACCACGACTTGGGGCTGCTCCCCCTTAAGGATCCCAAAAACACGATCAGAGACATCACACACCCTGGCACCTGGGAGGCACCACACCAACCGTGAGTCTCTCTCGTCCCCACAGAACCTCCTATCTGTCCCCCTAACTATGGAGTCCCCGATGACTAATGCTCTGCTCCTCTTCCCCCTTCCCTTCTGAGCAGCAGGGACAGACTCTGTGCCAGAGACCTGTGCCCCACTGCTTTCCCCTGATAAGTCATCCCCCCCAACAGTATCCAAAATGGTATACTTATTGTTGAGGGGAATGGCCACAGGGGATCCCTGCACTGCCTGCCGGTTCCCTTTCTGTCCCCTGACCGTAACCCATCTGCCTTTTATACCCTTTTATATAAATTATATGTATTTAACATGACACCTTACATTAAAGCCATTATACAAGTCAAAATTGTTTTTACATGAGGATAAATGAATATAGTACCAATTTATAAAAGGCTAATATGGTCAGGAAGCACAGCTTCAGTAATCTAAGTAGGATTATGGAGACCAAGCCCTCAAATCATTCAATGCTATTGTAGGGGACTTTAGTAACAGCTTGATAAGAAGGCAATCCTTCAGCTATTTTCATTTTATTTAATTTTGAGGCCCAGATGAACTATTATACTTGACATAATTGTCTCATCCACAATTGAATTTTTGAGTGCTGAGCAAAGCAAGTCATTTTTAAGTTAGAGTACCTACGAAAAGGTATCATAGATGGCTTTGGAGGAATGTGTATTCATTTTCTTTCAGTAATGTGTAACATAGTCAACATTTCACTCTTCTATTTTAGAATAGATCAGAATGTGATGATTTCCTCCTGCCTACCTTTTACTGTAATAAAAAGGCAATTATATAAACAGACAGTAGATCCTGTTGCACTATGTGGAGTGTGATAGAAACTCCTACATTTACAAGACTTGAACAGCAAATTTAATAGCACATATCACCCTTTGTATGAGTGCACTGATTCATTTTATTCAACGTTAGAGGCAAAGGATAGGTTAACAATGGAGATGCTTGTTATGTATTTTTCAGAAGCTTGTTTTCCCCTCACTGAAATTGGCAGTGTAAGTTTCTGATAGTTGGGCTTACTTCCACTTCAGTAATCTCAACTTCTTTGCATCACTCCTTCATGCCCACATTACCAGATTGCTGTGATTCACTGTTAACCATAAGTGTAACATATATTCAAACCTCACTGTCCTCATCCTATAAAGCCACTATATTGCACTATTGGACTCTTCATTGGACTCAAAACTCACCCACAATTTACCTCTAACTTCCCAGAGCCCTTCATGGCTTCTGTATTAAGTGAATGAACACACTCATTCCGTTATTACTAGCTTAACCTGTTCCCAATTTCAGAAACCTTTTCATAGAACATAGAACAATACAGCGCAGAACAGGCCCTTTGGCCCTCGATGTTGCACAGACCTGTGAACTAATCTAAGCCCCTCCCCCTACACTATCCCATCATCATCCACATGCTTATCCAAGGACTGTTTAAATGCCCCAAATGTGGCTGAGTTAACTACATTGGCAGGCAGGGTGTTACATACCCTTACCACTCCGAGTAAAGAACATGCCTCTGACATCAGTCTTAAATCTATCATCCCTCAATTTGTAGCTATGCCCCCTTGTACAAGCTGAAGTCAGCATCCTCAGAAAAAGACTCTCACTGTCCACCCTATCTAATCATTTGATCATCTTGTATGTCTCTATTAAATCCCCTCTCTGCCTCCTTCTCTCCAATGAGAACAGACCCAAGTCCCTCAGCCTTTCTTCATAAGGCCTTTGCTCCAGACCAGGCAACATCCTGGTAAATCTCCTCTGCACCACTTCCAATGCTTCTACATCCTTCCTGTAATGGGGTGACCAGAACTGTACACAATATTCCAAGTGAGGCCGCACTAGCGTTTTGGACAGTTACAGCTCCGGAACTCAATCCCTCTACCAATAAAACCTAACACACCGTAAGCCTTCTTAACAGCACTATCAACCTGGGTGGCCACTTTCAAGGATCTATGTACATGGACACCAAGATCCCTTTGCACATCCACACTACCAAGAATCTTTCCATTGACCCAGTATTCTGCCTTCCTATTATTCTTCCCAAAGTGAATCACCTCACATTTATCTGTATTGAACTCCATTTGCCACCAATCAGCCCAATTCTGCAGTTTATCCAAGTCTCCCTGCAACCTGCAACATTCTTCCACACTGTCCACCAACTTTACTGTCATCTGCAAACTTACGAACCCAAAGTAACCAGAGTTGCTTATGATCCATTTTGACTTTGTAATTGACGTAAATCAAAGTTCCAGATATGTTAAAGATGGGAAATAGAGGCAGCAGGTAATCAAACTAAAATACATGCTCAGAGTTATTGGTTTCCCCTCAAGATGCACAACTCCAGTGCAGAATAAAAGTTATCCTCAGACTCAAAAGGATTGCCTAAAAAAAAAGGATCATTATGACAGATTAATTCACTCACTCGGTCAGGCAGTGGCCAATGTTGCCTTTAATTTGGAGTTTGTTTCCCAAACAGGCAAGGATATTCCAGTTGGACAAGCAACAGGAAGTTTCAATAGTCTATGCTGGTAGGCAGTGACTTAAAACTAAAACACTAAGTGAAATCAGTTTAAAATTTTAAATCTGATTGGACTTCAATCTAGTACTTAATGTCAGTAATGAATTGAAGAAGGAGGTTTAACACGTTTTAAAGTTCTCAGTGCTGATACTAGATAAAATAAAAAAAAAATGAAAAAGATGGGTTTGTGGGAGTGATGAGGACATGGACTTTTGCAAATTCATGAGTAGGCTATGCACTTAAACTGTGCTAATGTACATAGTTTTTCTATGTACTGCTTAATTAGTACACTATTAGAATTAGAAGACAATATGCTGGTGATAAGAGGCTTTCACCAATGTATTAAGTACAAGCCCCAGCAACCGTTGAAATCAGAGGTAGTAAGAACCGTAGACGCTGGAGTCAGAGAGAACAGTGTGGAGCCGGAGGAAAACAGCAGGCCAGACAGCAGAGGAGCAGTAAAGTTGACATTTCAGGTTGGGGCACTTCAGAATATTCTTCCGAATAAGGGTCCTGACCCGAAACATCAACTTTCCTGTTCCTCTATGCTGCCTGGATGATGTGTTCCTCCAGCTCCACACTTAACTGTTGAAATCTGTTTGTTTATATGGACTATGGGGTTTCAGACAGTAAATTCAATCCAGACAAAGAAATGAGCTGCTAAATAATTTGTTGTATTAATGCAGAGTCAGGCGACAGCTTTTTCATTTATGGGCCACCGAACATTTTACCTGCAGCTATTTGTCTCTCAAATAAGAGAAAATTCATAATGAACATACTCAAAAGACATACAAACAAATAAACCAATCAATCAATCAGCAGAATGCAAGCTTAAAGTGGTATCAAAACTTGTTTATTGAATTGGAAATGTTGGAAAGTAGGACAAAGAAAATAAATACAAAGTCACCGGAAAACCTTAGTGACCATTTGTGGGAAGAGTGGAGTGCGGTGGGGTGGGGTGGGATGGGGAGGGGAGGGGAGAAGAAAGAAAGCATCTTAAATTTGGTTTCACCATGCTGGAAATTACACCGGACACATTGTTCAAGTCTCCCTTTGTGGATTAGCAAAAACAGAGGATACTTTTTTTAAAGTAGTCTTTTCCTTGGATCAACTGCATTTGAAGCCCGATAAGTGCAGCCTCTTCAGCCAGACTTAAAAAGAAGGATGGCTACTTGGCCCAGGTAGAAATAGATGAAGTGTTTTGTTTCATGAGTCACGTAGCTTCCGAAGTTTCTACCCACAATACAATGCCATGTGGGATTGTACTTTTTGTCAAATTCCTGCAAAACAACGTTATGCATTATTAAAAAAAGGTATTTCATTGCAACTGTAAACCAACACCCACAAGCAACAGTCCATTAATATAAAAGCAGTTTCATCTTGCAAGGTATTCTATTCTCAATTTAAGTTGGGTATCTCTCTCTGGCTCTCCAGTTTAAGCCCAATCGGAAATTAGCAATTAATTGCCTCAGCTCCATACTCAGATTGATGGATATCCAAAGACAACTGACAAAAATTTAAGACAAACACAATTACTCCTTGCCTTGGGTCTAGTAACCTTCCTAATTAGTGCACTATTATGCACCAGTACTAGATGGTTAAGAGTGGAAGCATTAGTTTGATTTAGCATAGCTATGCATAAACCATTTAAATTGAATTCAATCTGACAAAAGGGCAATCAGATAGCTTCAACAGAACAAAAACAAAAGTTGCTGGAAAAGCCCGGCAGGTCTGGCAGCATAAGTGAAGGGGAAAAAAAAAATCAGAGTTAACATTGAGTCCAGCGACCCTTCCTCTTCAATAAAACATTTGCATATGCAACATGATGCAAGAGATCAGAAGTGCAAACAGAAGATATCTTTTCCAAGGAAGGAGGAAGATGGGTTTTTGCAAAAAAAAAGCTACTCTCTAGTAAATGAAATGTTCAAGATATTAAACTTTGAGGGATTAGCATCCACTTAAAATGGCCAATTAACACATTTCAAAGTCACTAACTTCAGATTCCACTTGTGAAAAAACAAGTGTAATGGTGTGTGAAACAAGGCAAAATGCTGAAATTTTCTAATTAACACCAATTGAAGGTGTCATAACTAAGATCATTTAGGACAATATACAGCTTTTTGATCAAATTCAACACAGAACATCAAGTAGTGTACTTTGTTTGGGGGGGGGGGGGGGTGGCACATTGGGCACAGAGTGAAGAAAGAGTAGAAAAACAAGGGACCTTGCTACACAGATACACAGGCCGTGCAGAATTTGTGGTGCCTGTATCCAAGAGCACAGTATACAGCAAAATAATAAGTTTTAAACAGAAGGCCTTTGCTAGTATTGCGCAGCAAGAGGATGACCTGAATGAGATTAAGGGTTATAATTATTATAAATAATCATACATGAAGGTGATGCAAGGGGGGGGGGGGGGGGAACATTGCATTGTTTACACATGGAAAGAAACACTGTCATTGACTTCATTGGTTCAATTTAAAACTGTTATTCTATAAGTTCGCTGTGAAGTTTAGTTTTAAGTGTACTTGCAAACCATCAGACTGAAGAAAAACAGAAGGCAGCCAGGGAGGCATTCAGAAACCAAATGGTACTTAAGGAGCAGTAATTTATTCTTGTTGCTGTTAATAAGTGAATTATTGTAGTGCTCTAATATACATAATGAGACTTGTTATTCTAGAGGACTATTATATTCTAATTTCCCCGATAAAAATTCATTTCAGTGCAAGACATCAACAAAAGCTTACACGTATTAGCAGAATACATGAACTGTCATTTAATGTCTAAAGAAATATCATTGGAAATAAACATCATAGCAAAACAATAATGTATTAAAGATGGTGTTTTAATTACTGTGGTAACACAGCATAATCAAAAACTATTTTCATGAACTAAAATATTTCAGTTTCCTTTTATACAAAAGTGCAAATCATTCCAGCTAGTACTGCTGCCTCACAGCAACAGGGACCAGGTTCAAATCCACCCTCAGGCAACTGTCTGTGTGGCATTCGCATATTCTCCCTGTATCTGTGGGTTTTTTCTAGGACCTTCGGTTTCCTCCCCCAGTCCAACGATGTACAGGCTAGGTGGACTGGCCATGCTAAATTGCTGAATGTTCAGGGATGTGTTTGACACTAAGGATTCTAAGATTCCAAATAACCAAGTCCACAACACTCACTGGATATTGAATTGCATTAGATTGTTGTGGATTAGACTAAATCAGATACTAGTCTCAAAAGTATTTGAGAATTGAGAGTTTGTACAGGTTGTAGTTGCTTAATTCAACTTCTGTTTCCATAACAGAATTACCACCCTACTCAGTAGGGGGTCAAATGCATAAGATTAGCCATTGCTGTTCATATGGTATTGAAGGAAAGCTGCAAGGACAAAAAGCAAGTGGTCTTAAATTCCCAATTGCATACAAGTCCAACTTAGATGCAGGTGGGCATCTATTACAATTGAGCAACCCTTAGTTTAGATTCAGACAGACTTGCTGTAAAAAGTCATGTGTCCTGTCAGATGTTAGGACTTCTCCCAGAGGGACGACTGATGGTAGTTTAAGCAGAGGGTCACCACATCTCAGGTGAGAAGGACAATCCTTCATAGTAATGTCAGCCAGTGTGGGAATATAACCCGTGCTGTTGGTATCCCTCAGCATTGCCAGCCAGGCAACTGAAGTAACTGACCACTACACTTGCTTAGAATAAGATTTGCAGTTCAATGTCTTATGATCTGATTTAGTAACAGTATCCGAAAGGACAAAACTAGGCTTTGATTTGCAAGCACAATCAATACAGAGAATCATGTTCTTACCTTCTTGATGAAAGCTGCTATATCTTTCTCAATGTTGTACTTCTCTAGTGCTTGGGTAGCACATTCCACAGCTTCCTGCTGCATGTCTTCAGACATGTCAGCATTCTTGATGACAGCTTTTCTTTCAGACATGGTTTACCTGACAGAAAACAAGGAATTCCAAAAAATAGGAATCACCAGCTGTACTAATCTGGAATTGAATGGATTAAAATGTACAAGTAACCCATTTAAGAATATATTGGAGCCAGATTAAAACCTACAGATGCTGGAAACAATTTTAAAAATGCTAAAAAAGTCCCCATAAATGGAGACCACATAGGTGGATATTTCAGACATGGATTCTTCATTTTCAATGAAAGACATTGTTCTATGTTGCTGCTTGTTTTAAATGGAGTGTTTTCTCTGGTACGTCAAACCAGGATTAAATTGCAAACATTAAAATTAGTATCACCAGATTCCCAACACATCAGGAACACAAATGCACACACAATAGTACAGAAAAAGTGTAAGATAGTTAGCCTCAGTCCAATGTTTTTGGAAGACTAAATTATCCCAAACTAACATTCACTTCACCATATACTCACTGTCTCGCAAAAAGACCCATTTCATCAAAGCTTTTCATTTTGCATCAACTAGGACAATTCAGAAGAAATACCAAAACTGAAAAAAGGGGAAAGTGATCTTTCATTTACATCTGGCATTTCTTGTGAATTGCTCCCACAAGTGCAGACCAAAAAGCTTCAACAAAAAAGTCGGTTGTACATTTTTAAAAACAGTTCACAAATATGACTTTTGTGGACCGTTTCCATTGAATACAGTTGAAGACATTAAAAGAAGCCCAGCACAGTGCCATTTCGTGCCTGGGGGAAGAGGTAGAGGGAGAGAAAAAAGAAAGTGTGAGAATAGGAGGGTTGGAAGTAAGAGGGGAGGGCAGAGATGGAGATTTTTAAAAAAAAAGTTTGGCTGCAGTTATAGGAGAAAAAAAAACAAAAAAAGTTAACGCTTTAGGTTGTGACCTCTCCCCTGAAGTGGATCAGGGATGAAGGGAAAGAGCGAGTAGGATGAGGAGAGAAAGGGAGTGGTGGAGAGAAATAAAAGGGAGGGAGGCGGTGAGCGGAAAATTAATTTCTGTTTGCTCGGTCCAAAGTGCAGCCGGACAAGGGCAAGCATCTGCGATTCCTCGCGGCCAGTCAGTCAGTCGCTGGATGAACCCCGTTTAAAAGCGAAGGGATCGGGCTCGGGCTCGGGCTCAGGCTCAGCATCCCCCGCCCAAGAGGCAAAAATAAAAAATTCGCCCACCGCCCCACTCAGAAACGGCAACGGGTCTCGACGGGGCAGCGGCTTTTCGAAGTTAAGGGAGCGGACAAAGAGAGCGTGGCCGTAACCGTCGCCCCAACCCGCCCCCCCCGGGGCATTCTTTTCCTCACCGAGCCTCCTTAACGGTTTTTAAATTTTTGATTTTTTCCTCAAGCCGCCCTCACAACAAGATCATCTCGTGCCTCCCTGGCGATCGCGCAGGCGTGTGCATGCGGGTACCATGAGACTCACTTCTAAATGTACGGTCTCCACCTCAGTTAACGAGTGAGTGAGCAGCGATACTCGGTACCGTCCCGGAGGCTCAGCCCTATCCCTTTTCTTTTCCTCTATATGCCTGTCCTGTCCCGGTCCCGCTACCGAGCAGCCGAATACAGCCAGCTCCCCGCGGGCACCGTCACATAGCGGCAGCCCTGTGCCCAGGCCCCACCCCCCAGCCCATGATCACCACGGCTCCCATTGGTCGGCTCCCGCCCGCGCCGCCCACCCATTGGTCCGGCCCATCAATAACCGCGCCGCTCTTAACCCCGGCGTTTTATTTCGGACCGGCAGGCAGCGCGCCTGGGTGCTGCCGACGTGCGCGGATTGAGGCTGATGGGAGGTTGTAGTGGTGGGGGAGGGGCGAGTGTCTTAGCAACTGGCGGTTGCTGTCATTTATTTATCTATCTACCCAGCGACCATCGTCTGCCGTCCGAATCAACTCGAACGTGTGAGAGAGGAGCACTGCTTTTCGAATATCTCCTGCTGCAGGTGACCGTAGAAAAGGGTTAACCCCCCACCTCCACGCCCTAAAATGGTTTATAATGAGTACCAGTGATGCGAATGGGGGAAATGTGCTGTCCAGGTGCAACCAAACAAAAATCATATGATCTTCTCAACAAACCCATTGGGAAACATTAGGCCAAAAAAATCAACTAGCTAGGGAATCCCTAAAGCTCGTTTACTAAATCACCTGTGGTTTTCACCACAGGTTAAAATTTTTTAGGAACACTTAACACCCTTAAAACTACAAATAAAACTTGTTGGAAGTATACGGTTGGCCCCCTTCAGTATTTGGGTAAAATAGTTTATAAATTAAATGTCAACCTTGTCCAGACATACCATCTGGAGTCAAGATGTATGTATAAACTCCAGGGCTACATCTAGCAAAATCTAGCGCTGCAGTCAATGTGCTGCACTGTTAGACACTGGGATATCTGTTCCCTGCTGTTGTGATCAGGGGCAGACACTCACTGATGACTATGATGATCCACCTGGGGAATTCTCAGTTGTGGGTTCTGTGGGTGCTTGGGCCAATGAACCCAATCCTAGAGCCACGTCTCCAACCATCATTGGCATCTCTTTCCCCGATTCCTTCTGCATGCTTTGTCTTGCTGCTGGGTGTTCTCAAAGAATTGTGATTGCCACCTCGCTATGCTGTAGAGACTTGAGTGTTACGTTGATCCCAAGAATCATGCTGTCAGGGTCACCCATGATGGTAAAGTCTGGGGGGAGGGGGGGCACGAGACAAACCACAATCCAAAACAAGTTCTCAATAGCAATCCAGATGGAGTATACCCATGTGATCCCAATGGCTGCAATGGCAAATGAAGGCTTCAGCAGTATGGAGATCCCCAGTTGTCATGATTTCCTTGCCAATGGAACAGCACCTACCTTATGTCAAGGACCATGGGCTGATGTGCAACAGCATTCCCAAGTTGAAAGCTGTCCTGCACATGAGGAATTCAATACCTTCCCCCTTGACACAGACACAATACAAGACCTCCAAAGAGAAGTGCTGGGGGCAGGATTGTGAGACCTGGGAGTCCCTAGCTTCAGACCAGTACACGAGCAGCAGAATTTGACTCAGTTGTTTTGCTCATGGATTAGGAATAGGAGAGCATTTTGTTAGCTTTCTTCATGATGAGCTGCCTCTTCAGGATATACTCTGCTAACCCCACATGGGGAAGGGGCTAGAAAAGGTGCCTGAGAAATAGTCTGTTCCATCACCAGCCTGGCTGTAAACTGCATCCAGTGGCTTCATCTACCCCTGGTCTGAAAACCAACGTGAAACTTAATTGGAGATAACAAAGTGTGGAGCTGGATGACCACAGCAGGCCAAGCAGCATCTTAGGAGCACAAAAGCTGACGTTTCGGGCCTAGACCCTTCATCAATGGAGGAAGATCTTGTAGCTCTTTTTGAAGAAGATTTTTTGAAGGTGGTGACCAGGCCTACCATTAGTTATTCCTTAACCACATCCACTGTAATTGAAATTGTCTGGATATTTTTCTCACTGCAATTTATCTGGGACATCAATCTGCACAAGTTAGCAGTCAGAGTTCACTATATTACAATACGATCTGTGTTTCATTGACTATGCAGCACTTGGGATGGGGTTTCCCAAAGCTGGGGTCAGGACCCCAAGTAGGTTGCGAGCCCCCATGCAGCAGTGACCACTGAGGAGCTCTGCCTGATTTATAACAGCTGCCCTCCTAGTCTAGCAGTCAGGCCCCCACTTTCACATCAACCCCCGTTCCCCATCTTGCCCTACTTCCACAGTTCTCACTAAGATGTAGCGATAATTTTCAAGCCTCAAACAGGGGTGGCAGCATGAAAAAGCACTGAGTTTGGGATGCCCTGAAGTGAAAAGAAAGTATTAATAGAATGCAGATTTTATTTTCATCCTCGTTTTGGGCAGAGACATAAAAGAAACCGTACACTGGTTAATAACAAGGGCTGAGCTCTAAGTTTTGATGTTATGTGTTCTCTCCCAAGGTGTGCCTGAAGTATCTTACCAGTACTGGCCAGGTTTTTTTTATGCTCTTTATTTAAGTGTATGTTCATGATATTAGAAAGATTTTGGAAGGGTTCCCCACCTAAAAGAATAACTGTTTTGTTCTTACCACAGGTGCCACCTGACTTGGACAGTGCTTCCAATGTTTTTGTTTGTTTAAATTGATTGTAGGATCTCATGATTCTTAGTGACAGTCCGAGTCCAGTGGTATAATCAGGAAACCTTTGTTTTGATACAACTTTGTTACACCTTCAGATCTCCATAACAAAAAGGCACACATTCAGTTTCGGAATGTCATAATTTATACAGTTCAAGCTTAGAGCGCACCCCCCCCAACACACACACACACACACACAAAACCCTTGTATACAATTGCTCAGCAAATCTGAGTTATCCAACTGTGATTGGATTTTTGGTGCAGCATTTTATATCAGCAGTTTGGCTCAGCAATTTACTAGCTGCCACATCCCGATGGGACTGTTCTGTTTGTACACAGTTTAACTGTTGATTGAGAGATAGTAGGAACTGCAGATGCTGGAGAATCTGAGGGAACAAGGTGTAGAGCTGGATGAACACAGCAGGCCAAGCAGCATCAGAGGAGCAGGAAAGCTGATATTTCGTCCTATATCCCCGCCTCTTTGACCTGTCTGCCTCCTCTTCACCTATCTTCCCCTTTATCCATCTTCTATCCACCTCCCCCTCTCTCCCTATTTATTTCAGAACCCCCTTGCCCTCCCCCATTTCTGAAGAAGGGTCTATGCCCGAAACGTCAGCCTTCCTGCTCCTCTGATGCTGCTTGGGCTGTTGTGCTCATCCAGCTCTACACCTTAACTGTTAATTAGTAGAGTTCCATCATTAACCCGATGGAAATTCCACCATTCTCAGCAATTTCCATTTACATTAGCTTGTATATTCCCTATCATTTATCTTATCTGTTGGGTTGGTTGCTTTTTTTTCATGTCAGTTCATTTTCTTCAATTTTCTCTCTCTCCCAAAGTAATCGAAAATCATCAAGATTCAAGTTCTGTTCAATGGATTTGCACCTCGGCAGAGTGCCTGTTTCACTTTGTTCTTAATATGATTCAACAATCTACTGTTGCACCTAGTTGTAGGGCAGCAATTGGGGAACTGATTTCAAACAATCACAGCAGTTACTTGGGATGGAATCTAAGAACTGCCTTGTGTGCTGAGCTCACTACAACAGAGTTGTAATATGTTTACTTATTTTTATGCCTGCAGTTTCTCAACCAATATTTGGTTTTTGGTTTTAGAAAAGATATTTAGTCAACATGTTTCATTGGACATTAATTCTGAAACAGAATTTTTCAATGCCTCAAGGTGCCACACCTAAGTCGGGTTGATGACAACGAGGCAACATATCATACGATCATCAGGTAGGCTCTACCAGTGCTTAAATCGGAAGAAATGAAAGCATGCAAATCTTAAGGGAGTGTCTGAAATAGGCACAAACCACTGTTTTTGAAAAATAAAACTTATAAACCAAATTTTTTAACCTGCACGTTTGTTTGCAATTCTAAAAGATTTTGAATAAACTTTCGATCTGTCATTCTTTTACATTAGCAATAAAATTTTGCTGCCTTGTTAGCATCAGAGTCAGTCTATCAAATCTGCTACAGGGCAATTTAAAAACTCTTGACTGTCTTTTATTTGTTTGAGACACTTGGGCGTCAACTGTACCCTTTTGGTACGACCCAGATATAAACTGTTGTTGCCTATTTCAACATGTAAGGACGAATGTATCAAAAGCTTGAGCTGACCTTATAGCAGCTGTATTGAACAAACTGTACAACCAATTCCCCATTAGACTAATTTTAATGTAAGTGATGCTGAGTTGGTTATATAAAAAATTCAAGATTCAAATTTCAAAAAGTTTATTCAACTAAATTTAAAATATGCCAAAAACATTGATGTGCATTTACATAGCACCTTTAACATAGTTATAAACATATCCCAAGGCATTTCACACTTGCCTTATCAAACAAATTTTGACACTAAAGCTCATGAGAATGTATTGAGATATGTCACCAAAAACTTGGTAAAAGAGAAAGATTTTAAGGAGGTGAGAGAAACCAAAAGGTTTAAGATGATAATAGAACTAAGGGATGATACAGCTGAAGGCACAGCTGCTGGTAGAATGATGGGAATTGGATGTGCAAGAAGCCAGATGTAAAGGAATGCAGAGAAATCAGAGACTTGTAGGGTTGGTGTAGGTTAGAGGGAGAGGCAAGGTCATAGAGGGCTTTTAAAACAAGCATATATTTTTGATTTTAAGGTGTTAACAAAATACTTTTCGAATTGCTTCAATTGATTAGGCACTGCCTTGTCTGGTACTGAGCAAAAATTGGGAAACTCGTGTGTTCAGTGGTGCAGAAGAGGAAAGGTGAACAAACCATTTTGATTTAATTACTTTAAAAAGAAGTTGAATGTGTGGATTAGATAGCCGAGGAATCAGGGAGGACAAATTATGTCAGTAAACCCAAAGGCGAGTTTGATGGATGCTTAGCAAAGCAGGCAAGTAGGGAAATTTCAGAAGTAGAAAGTTGCATGAAATTTTATGCAAGGAAACATATATAGTAATGTTTCAGTTCACACGGCAGACATGAAGCATACTTGTTTATGGAAGTGAAATTATTATTTTGGTTGCAAGAAAAGTATCTGAAGTGAGTTGAAGTCACACAAAGTAAATTCATGAGCCGGCAGCAACATGGAGTAACTATATCATGTATAATCCTGTAGCAGAGATAATGGGAACTGCAGATGCTGGAGAATCTGAGATAACGAAGTGTAGAGCTAGATGAACACAGCAGGCCAAGCAGTGTGCTCCTGGGATGCTGCTTGGCCTGCTGTGTTCATCTAGCTCCACACTTCGTTATCTCATGTATAATCCTAATGGTTATTCTTTTAAATCTTATTATGATCCATTGTTGCAAAATCAATGTTATTCATAAATACAAGCAAAGTCAAAATTACATTCCTACTTTTATGAGAGAGGCCAAGAAATTAAAAGGCATCCCTGATAACAAGCAGGGTAGTCAACCGCTTTCACCACCAGCAGCACTTTTGGCAAGGAATGAGACCATTCCTGATGCAATGAAATTTTCTTTGTTTGACAAAAACTGTGTTGAAATATGTGACAATCGAGAATAAATAGTTCACATTGTTTGGCAGAACAACCCAAGGTTGCAATTCTAGAAGGGTGTATTCTAAAAATTCAAGACAGACACCCAAAGACTAATCTGGAAGATAATGGACATGGAGTTGAGAAATTCAGCAACATGCTGATTATCATGACATGCAAAGCTGTATGAAGTCACCACGAAGACCTAAAGATCATGATCAATGGACAAAATCCCCTTCATTCACAGGATGATGTTTCTTTTCTTCAGGATGACAATACCATCTGTCAGTGCTGGAATGAATATTTCAAAAACTTCACAGTCATGAATCCGTAGTGACAGCTGATACTCTCCAGACCATCCCTCATATTCTCTGATAGAAACCATGCGTGAACTGCCATTGATGAACAAGCACTCAAATGGATAAGAAGCACTAAACTTGCATCTGTGGTGGTATTCCAGCTGAGGATTTTAAAATTGATAGTTTGTTGCTGAAACTCCAGGATCCATGTGGACATTTTGCTGATTTGAGAAGAACCTCCTTGCGGTGACTTCAGGAATGAGACGATTGTAACGATCTTCAAAATAGTCAATGTATTTTCCTCTTGTAAATAGCAACAAATATCCTGACATGGATTCTCCCGAATTGCCTACTTTTTGTGGCTGAGGAAATCCTCGTTCAGCAGCAATAAGTACTTTGCATTAATTAACGTGACCAAAGCATGTGACTCAGTAAATCTGAAGTGCTGTGGATTGTGCTCCAATGATTTGGAGTCCAGGAAGTTTAATCACAGTCCTACAATTGCTTCTCGACAATGTGATTACAACCATCTTGATTGGGAATTCTGAAATTGATATGCTATGTATTAGTCTCCTTATTTAGATGTATAGTTGCAATGTCAAGGCATACAAGGCAGTGGGCCATGTGCTGGAAAATAGGATTAGAATAGTGGTTGTTTTTGATCAGCGTAGATTTGATGGGCCAAAGGGCCTTTTCTGTGCTGTAGACTTCGATGACTACCATTTACAATCTATCTGACAGCACTTTTTGTCTCATCAAACAATCAGCTGGCTGCTGCTGTAAGTATTAAACACTGTTTCGATGGAAAGCTCTTGAACCCCGGTTGACAAGATAAAACGAACGCACCATAGATATACATATGAATGTACACATTACGAAGAGGAGTAACCCCTCAAGCTGCTGTGCCTTTGACTAAAAACATAGCCACATCAATTGTGGCCTCAACTTCACTTCCTGGACTGTTTCCTGTAGCCTTTGATCTCTTTGTAAAACAAGAACTGACCTAACGCCAAAGGTTGCAGGAACAGCAACTCATATTCTGCTTGGGAAAACTGCAGCCTAATGGTATCAATGTGGATTTCACAAGCTTCAAAATCTCCCCTCCCCCCACTGCATCCCAAAACCAGCCCAGCTTGACCCGCCTCCCTAACCTGTTCTTCCTCTCACCTATCTCCTCCTTCCATCTCAAGCCGCACCTCCATTTCCTACCCACTAACCTCATCCCGCCCCCTTGACCTGTCCGTCCTCCCCGGACTGACCTATCCCCTCCCTACCTCCCCACCTATACTCTCCTCTCCAACTATCTTCTCCTCTATCCATCTTCAATCCGCCTCCTCCTCTCTCCCTATTTATTTCAGAACCCTCTTCCCATCCCCCTTTTCTGATGAAGGGTCTAGGCCCGAAATGTCAGCTTTTGTGCTCCTGAGATGCTGCTTGGCCTGCTGTGTTCATCCAGCTCCACACTTTGTTATCTTGGATTCTCCAGCATCTGCAGTTCCCATTATCTCTTAAAAATATTCAACTGCTCTGTCTCAACTGCTAGCTGTTGAAGAGAATTCCAGATGCTAATAACCTGCTGAGAGAAAAGGAATTCTCCTAAACTCCACCTTAATGGGATGCTCCTTAGTTTTAAATTCTGTCACCTCAATCTAGTCTTTCCCATAAGACAAAACATTCTCTCAACATCTATCCTGTCAAGTTCCCTTGGGATCTTATGCTTCGATAAAATCACCTCATTGATCAAAACTTCGTTGGGTACAGGATCAACTTCTCCCACCATTTCTCATAAGGTAACACCCTTATTCCGGGAATCGGCCAAGTGAATCTTCTCTGCGTTGTTTCCAATGCAATTTATCCCTTCTGAAGAAGTCTAAAACTGTCCACAGCACTCCAGATGTGGTCTCACCAATACATTGTACAACTGTAGCGAAACTTCCTACTCTTACATGTCATTCACATTGCGATAAACATGATCTATAGTTTGTGACTGACTGCTATCTTGTCAGTTTTGCGAACCAGCTCAATCTCTTCAATTCCGCATGTAATAAACTCACTTGACCTTGAATGTTACCTAGTCAAAACTTGTATATCAATCTACGTCTGGTCAGCCAAACGTTCCACATTCCATATATGTTGAAAGAGAGACGTTGGAGCATTTCCCATACTTTGGCTGTCACCTGTCTCAAAAGGGCACAAGAAGTCTCATCAGTGGCTGAGCTGCACCACACAGCCTTCTACAAACTACGGCAAGGAGTACTGACAACAACGACCTCTGCAAATTAACAGAAGTCTTGGTGTACAAAGCAGTTGTTGTCACCATACCCTTGTACTGCAGTGAGAACCTAAATTGACATGTATCAGTGACATGTAAGAACACAAAAGAAATTCCACCAGCAATGCCTCCACAGCATGCTCCAGATCCAGAGGGAAGTTTGTCAAATAAATGCTGCTACCTTTCCTGAAGCTAACTCCACACGCATTCAGGTAAAATGCCTGCAATAGCAATTTTGATGGACTTGACATTTGGCAACACATAAAGATCCATGACTGATATGTATGGCCCTGAGTAGATGCCATCCTCAAATTGAGGCACAGCTGACATCAATGATTTTTCTCTCCTCTAGAGGAAAGTGTGCATCTTATTTAAAGCACAGTGCTGCCTTGGGCTGGTATGCTGTAATGCTGCTTGGGTAGATTTTGAAGATTCTGCCAAAGCTTTAATACCTTAAGTGTCACTTATGTGATTGATCAGCAGATTAAAAATGCAGCCTGTGGAATTTCAGTGCCGTTTAGTAATGCAATGCAGCAGTATGCCAAGAGACTGGATTGGACTTAGGTCCACTGTAGCGGCAATGAAAATGACCCTGAAAATAAAAAGAGGTTACATGTCTAGCATTATATGCAGCAAGACCCTTCTTTTATATGCTTTTCCTCAGCAGAGGGTGGTATGACATTTGCTGCAGCACGAGCAGAAAATCAACTACCATCCAGAATAAAATGGTTTCTCAAATGATAATAATCTTGATGACATCATATGACCATGATTTGTGTCTTCTCTTGAATTTTCTGACCAAAACTGGACAAAGCTATATTGCATTGGAAGAAAAGCACATCCCATCTATTTAGTCATTTCAATCTCATGCATAATGCTACCCAATGGTTAAAAGTTCTAGCAAAGAAAATAAAAGCTGTGATCAATTTCAGAGGGAAAAAAAAGTATGTAAAAATATCCTTGGATTTCCTAATACAACGTAGTAAGGTGAGGAATCTTGTGTTTGCCATGGCAACTAAATAAAGAAAGAACTTGCATTTATAAAATATATTTTCCAACTTCAGGACACCTTAAATACTTCTACAGCTGACGACATACTTCTGAAGTGTAGCCGCTGTTGTAATGTAAGAAACATATGCCCGTGTGTACATGCATGACTGCATTGGTCTGTAGGTCCCAATTCTCCTGAAAAAATAGGACTGCAGAGGTCAGAAGAGATTAATTCATCAATTGGATTAGCCCCAAAGGTTTTAGATAGAAGAATAAAATTGCTTCCTTGATAGGAATCCGAGATAACCAATTGCTGCCATAACTTTCAAAAATTCTATCATAAATCCCTTTAAAAATAGATAACATATTCGACGTTTACACATTTCCTAAGTAGGACATTCACCACATTAAGAATAAGAAAACATATAATCATCTCTGTCTTAAATAGTCCATCAGAGTCCAGAATTACTTGCTTTTACTCCGGGCTGGCTCACTTCATACTGAGATGGTTGTAACATAAAATGTGCAACAGACATTTGGGGTAGATTGTGCTCAAAAGGTAGGGTAGGTTGCTGTTTGAGATTTCAGCTTGCCCTGCATGCCTCAGTCTCATCTCTGCACATAAGCAGCAAAATCCCACAACATGTTTGATGCTTTCCCAAATGAGCTTTCTCCATTCGGCAAATCCCAAACCAGGATCTCCCCTGACCTCCACAGGGATTCTTTGAGGACTTTAATGTTTTAACGAAGATCTTTAGCTCAGGTTGTGGTTGGAGTTGTTGGTTGGTCCGCTGAGCTGACAGTTTTCATGCAAACATTTCATCTCCCTTTTAGGTGACATAATCAGTGCTGTGTACATTCCGTTGAAGCACTGTTGTTCTGTCCCTCACTATCCAGTCTGTCATGTGACCAGTCTTGTTTCCGGTTTTTTACTTTGTTGGTATGTAGATGGGGTTTATTTAAACATGTTTGTTAACTGCATCAGAGTTTGAAAACCAGGCCTCCAGGAATTCTCATACTCACCTTTGTCTCACTTATCCTAGTACTGTAATTATCCTCATCAAATTAATGTATGCTGGTGGCGAGATTCATGCTCATCTGTCCTGTGTAGTGTTTCTCGCAGTTGCTGCATGGTATTTTGTCTATCCTACAAAGGACCGATGGGCAGGAAACTCACCACCAGGATACATGACCACCAACTTGCAGTAAAATGACATGACCAATCCTCCCTTGTTTCAGTACACTCCAACATAGAAGGAGATAACACGGTGTGGAGCTGGATGAACACAGCAGGCCAAGCAGCATCAGAGGAGCAGGAAAGCTGATGTTTCGGGTCGAGGCCCTTCTTCAGAAATGGTCTTGACCTGAAACATGATAGACCGGACAATATAAATTCTGAGCAGGACAGAACAACAGCACTTCAATGGAGGGTACACAATGTCACCTAGAAGGGAGACAAAACGTTTACATGAAAGCCAACCAACAACTCCCATGCTTGAGGATATCTCTGAAACATTTTCCCTTTCCTCCTGGGATCTCCTGTGATGATCAAGTTCTAAATCAAGCACCTGCTTCAGGAATCTGATTGTAGGCATATGTCTTGTCCAGCGAAGCTCACCTTGGGTGATTAGCACAAGAATGCTGGATGTGGCAGTTTTTGGACCATCTTACTTGCTGTTAGATTTGTAGAATCCTTTGAAAGCACTGCTGGTTGTTGTTCTTCAGTGCTTCTTTTGGTTGTCCAAATCTCTGAAGCATATGGGAGCATGGAGAACATTGCTGTCCAGTAAGTCCACCTTAGTCTTGGGTCTGAGATTGTGATCCTCAAATATTCTTTTCTCAGTTAGCCTATGGCTGAGCTGACATATTGGAGGCAGTTATGAGTTTTGTCATTTATGTATGCCTTCATTTAGGGGAAGCTCCCACAATACTGAAAATGGTATATTGTTTTCCAGGACCTTGTCCTCGATGTTACTTGAAAGGACAGGTGCTTTATTCTGTGCATCGATTGGAAGGGGACCTTTCTTTTCTAAGTATTTAGTGAAAGGTTCATTTTCCCTTAGAAGGAGGCATTGACAACAACCTGAAGCTTAGTTTCTGAATTAGCAGCCACACAAATTTCACCTGTTTACTGAAGTTCTCTTCTTAAGGTTGAAGTGGTTCTGATTCTTGATTGACAGCTCCATTGGTTAAAACAGACAGTTTGCTGGAGTTGAGTTGCAGCATTCAATGACAACCTTGTTTGATCCCAGTCTTCACTGTGAATGGATTAATGTGGTTCAGTTTGTGAAATTTGTGGCTTGTACGTGAAGTACATGGAATAAGATGACAAATTTGAGACAGGTGTTCCACAAATCTTCACAGCTGACAGAGTCAATATGAAAAAGAACAGGAGTTTGTCCTGTTGTTTGCACTTGACCTAATTTACTAAACAATGAAAATCATGCCTGTGATGCCACTTAATGGGAAAAAGTTGCACTGCAACTGTGACTTTAGAAGGAGTTTCTTGGCCATTGGAAGCAAGGGTTGAAGAGGATTCTTACAATGATCTTGCCCTGTGGCAGACAGCAAGTCAATTCCTCTCTAGTTATTTCAAACCAAATTGTTTCCCTTCTTGAATATAGTCACAATCACATTGTCACTGAGGTTCCCCCTAAATACATTCTTCATCCCCAATGAGAGATATGAGGTTATACATCTGTGCCAGGAGTGTCTCTCTGCTGTACTTCAGAATATCAGCAGCTATTCCATTTGCTCCATGGGTTTTGTGCTTTTTTCAGCTAGAAGGTCTTTTTCAACTTAGCTCCAGACCAAGGTAGTGCAAAGTCTAAGCCAGATGGGGCATTGAGAAATGGAGTTAAGAACATTTGAGTTGAAGACAATCTCAGTTAAGTTTTCTAAAATGTTCTCTACAGCAAGTGCTGTCAGCCTGTCTGTCTTGGTGAGCAGACCCTTCCCCATTTGGGTGAGGTGTTGAGTGCCTGGTCCATGGACGGTCTTGATAGCACTGAAGAAATCATGCATGTCATTGGTGTCCATGGAAATAATGTAAATGTGAATCCAAATCACCTTAAGCACAGCTTGTATTAATATGAAACATGCTTCAGAGGCTGAGGGGTGACGTTGGAGAAGTTTATAAAATCATGAAGGGCGTGGATTGGGTGCATAGTCAAGATTTCTTCACCAGGATAGGGGAGTTGCTCCCTCAAAACTAGAGGGCAAAGGTTTAAGGTCACAGGGGAAAAATTTCAAAGTAACCTAAGGGGCAATGTTTTCATGCAGAGGGTGGTGCATGTATGGAATGAGCTGCCAGAGGAAGTGGTGGAGGCTGGTACAATTAACATTTAAAAGTAATCTGAATGGATACATGAATAGGAAGGATTTAGAGAGATATGGGCCAAATGCTGGCAAATGGGACTGGATTAATTTAGGATATCTGGTCGGCATAGGCGAATTGGACTGAAGGGCCTGTTCCCATGCTATACATTTTTATGATGCTATGTGAGATCTAAAAGCAGAATACAAGGATGCTGGAATTCTGAAGCAAAAACAGAAAATGATGGAAATGCTCAGCAAGTCAGGTAGTGTATGTGGACAGAAGATCAGAGTAAACACTTCAGATTGATTTTTCGTCAAAACTGATCCAGTTCTTCACACGCCATAGGATCATTAGAAATTCCAGTAAGATCAGCCCTAAACCACAACTTTTCCTATGTAAATGTTCCTTATATCCATGGTGCCTCAAGCATGTGACCAATCCCATTTATCAATGTAGTTTGTACATTGTATCTGTCCAAGGCCATGTTGTCCCTCCTGTTCCCAGAACTGTACATACTTTTCGGAAGACCATCCTTGACCTTGGTTTTACCAACAAAGTGGGGAAAGTGGAATGGGTTGGCATGAGTGAAATCTTGTTCCCCACTGCTACATAAAAGAAGGGACATCAAACACCAATTGGGCATGTACTTTTACAATCACTTCTGCCAGTAGAATATCATGATCACAAATGCTACTGCTCTGTAACTTGCACATACAGTGCACTCCCTTACTGCTAGTAATTTTGTTGACTGTTTTATAATCATTGCTTTCTTTCATTTATTTATAGTTACTCTCATTCATTCACACTGGATATGATTTCTCAAGCTCGAGAACTCAGGTAACCATACATTGTACATGAACACTGAATGTCCATTCACCTGTGGAATGCATCACAAACAAATCTGCCTGTGACGTCATTTGTCCTTGTACAGCACAGGGGCTGGGTCAACTGCATACAGGAAAAAGTCTACAACAGCTTAACAGTGATCTTTAAAGGAGCCTCTAGAGGCTACTGCTAAAAAGGTATGTTTTAATAAAAAAAAACTTGACCCAATGTCAACTTGGGAGAAGCAAGAATGCTCCTCCCATGTCAACTGCAAACCTAATCACTATTGCCAAGTCCCTCCTGACTAATGTCTTACCCCTTCTTGCTGCACCCACCTGAGTGAGTGCCACTGCTGGCAACAAAACAATCCAAATTAAAATTTTGCCAGCAAGATTACCTGGAGATGCCCAGCATATACCTGTAGCTCACCAGTGTCATTTCAACAGACCCCGTTGATAACATTGAATGTGCCTTGGGCTTACTCATTAAGGTGCAAGGATTGTTTCGGTTCACCTTCGCTTGAAAATCTCTAGGCTGTGGTACTTTTCCAAGATTACATTGAATGCTTTACAGACGTTTTACAGCAGTGACCAGACTGATTAATACTTGCAGCATGATAAATATTTATGGCATATATTGTGAATAGGTATAGAAATAATTTGAACTGAAAAGCCACACCCAGCCTAGCCAGGAACAACCACTTTTGGTTACTTTTTCCTCCAAACTGAATCATACCTGTCTCAGATAATCTGATAATTTGCAACTTCACTATACTGTTACTTATCACCTAACTAAAACAAAAGTACATATACTATTGAGAGCCACCTGACATTTCAGAATTTCGATGAAGAACCTTTGGAAGTATAATCACTGTTGGAAGTGCACCAATAATTGTTTCTGCATAGCCAACTCCCAAACACGGCAAAATGTTTGTGGTCAGATTTGTTTTGCAATGTTGAATTGGGGGATAAATACTGGGAGGTCACAGTGCTAACACCCTTGCTTTTCTTTGATATAGTGGTACCTTTTATACCTAGTGGAGAGGCCAGACAGAATATTAATGTAATTTTTCATCCAAAGCACAACAATTGGAGTGTCACTCTTGGGTTTTACGCTCAAGTCCTAGAGAATGAATTGAACCCACAACTTCTTAATTCAAATCAAATAAATTGATGCAGACCAGGAATCATTTCTGAGAAATTCAAGGATGAAGTCACAAATAAAATATATCCTTGAATTTAAAAACTCATTAGTGCTTCCACACATACACTGGTGATACCCAACTTTATGTTGATCACTTCCCTTTTGTCATGATTGGAGACATCTGGAGATTGGCTTGGAATTGGAGAGAGAGCATCAAGTTGTCATAGCTGAAATAGGAACTAATGATGTGTAAATCTAGGAATGATGTTTGGCTCGGAGATTTTGAGGAATTAGAGTATAAATTAAAATGCAGAACCTCAAAAGTGATAGCTCTGCATCGTTACCTGACCTGCTCATCAACAGGCACAAGATCAAGCAGATTAGAAAATTAAACACATGAGAATGGTATGGGAAGAAGGAGCTTCAATTTGTGGGGGAATAGCATCAGTATTGAGAAAAAGACAGCTGGTCGATTGAGATAGACTCCAGTTCAATTGCACTGAGATCAATGTCCTGGAAAATTGTTAATCCAAAGCTGCAGATAGACCTTCAGACCATAAGGTGGGGTTGGGACGGGTCCAGTGAAGGGAGACATAGAAAGTAAGAGAGAAAAATTGAGGCAACTGGCATGGCAATTTGAGTAAAGATGAGTTGGACAGGAATAATTGAAAGGTATCAGCTAATAGGGAACCATGCAAAAAAGTAGTGTTAGAAACATAAAAATAAAGAGACCTTATCTGAATGTGACAATGCTATGGCTGTAAGAGGTATATTTTGTCCTGGATATTTTCATGAAGAAATATTGAGATAAAGGCAGTGGTCAGCTTACTCAAAGCCGATTAATGTAAACAGCTTGTGAGGCCTTGGTTTTTTTTAAAAGTTGGAACAATTGAAGTAGCTTGAATAGGTGGAGTCAGGTTCTCACAGAACCTGGATTTTTACTTTCAGCTTTCAGCAGCTGCTGGGGTCTTAAAGCTAGATGTGGAAGCTCTTATTCCTTTCTCTGTTACAGCTAAAAGCTGGGTTTCTCTTCAGACTGTTAGAGTTGCTTGTGAGACAATCTATTTTACTAAATTGAGGGTGGTGAATGTTTTGGGATATCACTATATTGGAACAGTTAATTAGTAGCAGTTAATACATATATTATTTTGTTATTCATTTTGATAGAGTTACAAGTTAAGCCAATTCTTTTATTCTTATTTCATCTGTATTTTGACTGTAGTGTTTTGTTTAAAGTCGAGTAGTTTGACCAATCAAACTTCATCTGGAATGCAGTACTTCATCTGGAATGCAATACCTTACACTGACCTTTAAAATAAGAAAAGGGGAGGGTCTGGGGTATCGTTGTAATATGTTTTGAGGTGATTTGGTCTGGTCCATAACATGAATAAACAAAACATTAAAAACATTGTGACATAATGTGTGGCATAGATATGTCCATAGGGTGGCATTGTGCTGGAGTCTAAGCACTGTGACCTGTGGTGAGATTTGTGGCAGAATCACGTGAGAAGTTGAGTGAGTTCTTTCTTGATGCCAGTAGCAGTTTGCTGTATCTTTTGTGCACTTGTCGAACAGCGTGGCAAGTTTCTTGCTAGGAGCAGCAATTTGGCAATTAACAAAGAACAAAGAAAATTACAGCACAGGAACAGGCCCTTCGGCCCTCCAAGCCTGTGCCGATTGAGATCCTGTCTAAACCTGTCATCTATTTTCTAAGGGTCCCTTTTAAGGTGATGATAACTTGTTAAAAACCTTACTAACCCTGCAACTTGCATTATTAATATTCAACTTCCTACCTTACCTAGCCTCGAACAAGCTAGATGTCAAGAATTTTCAACATGGAAGTCAGAACATCTTCAGCTGGCAACTTCAGCTGATAGCTGGCTGCAGGGAGCCTCCAAGTTGCCCAGCACCAAACAGCATCCCAGGACATGAGCCATGGGCAGTAGTTGCATCTACCCCTCCTTCATAGACATTGACATGAATTCAATATCTGCCAACCCCTCAAAGTCCTCATGGCACCTCTCCAACCAGTTAACCTACACATCTTTGGACTTTTTGCCAACTGTAAATAAAAGCTTGTGTTTTGAATTGTCTGATTATTTGCTGTCTGTGACATTCCCCTGCTGGACAATGACAAGCTGCACGTCTACAGTGGGCATATGAGACAGGGTAGCAGTGACCAAGAGAGGGTGTTTAGATAGGATAAAGCTAAGGAGAGATAAACTGTGTGGTCTGGCAGTTAAACAGCAACAGAATGGCTTCTACAGGACTGCTCAGAGTCAGTGGACTGGTCCTTACTCAAGAACTCAGTGGCCAACCTAAACTAGTATGCCACTACCATTACAGACTTCATTAGTAAGTGTGTAGAAAACTGTGTGCCAAAGATTTTAATCGAAAAGTTCCCCAACTGGAAACCGTGGATGAACCAGGAGATCCACTCCCTACTGAAGTCCAGGTCTGAGGCTCTCAAGTCTGGCAACTCTGATTCATACAGGAAATCCAAGTGTGACCTGGAGTTTAATCTGTATATAGAATAGACAAATCAAGTGGGCAATGCTAGCTTGGAAGGTGACTTTGTACAATGTTATTAGGACATCTTCATGAAACAAGGCCTTGTGATATCAACTAGAAAGAAAACATTTTTAGATCCAGTATTGTGTAGCAAGACAAAAGCTACTTAGTCATCTCATCATAGGGGAGACAATGGTGTAGCAGTGGTATCAATAGAATGGCCATCTAGGAACCCAGGTTGATGCTCTGTGGAAATGGGTTGAAATCTCACCATGGTGGATGACGAAATTTGTGTTCATTTAATAAATCTGGAATTAAAAAGCCATGCCATCCTCTGGCCATGATTCTGGCAAGCCACTCAGTTGGATCTAACCAAAACATAATCTGATAGAATGAATGAAACCAGAAGGACCAAGGCTGCAGAAATGACAACAGAACACATGACCCAGTTGACCATGCTAAGTTCTCCATACTAAAGTCTGTGTTTGGCTTGTATCGGAATTGCCCATATGCTAGTCAAGAAACAACCTATCATAGTCATTCTCATGGAATCACCATCACCACTCCTGGATATCTCTTGTGCCAATGTGGTGTTCATTCAGAACGGAGTTGTCCTAGAGCCTTCAACATTAACCTTGAACCTTATGAAGTCTCATGTATCAGGTCTAACCATGGCAAAGAAACCTCCTAATTACCCAGTAACTATTAGCTGATGAATAATTTCTCCTTTATGGCAAACACAAACTGAAAGACATGTTAGGGGTTGTAAAGGACATAAGCTGCTAAACTGGGCCTACGAAGGTCATGAGGGAACCAACAAGAGAAAAAATAACTTCTGACCCTGTTCCCTCTGATCTACGTTCGCAGATGCTTCCATCCATGATGGCATTAGTGGGGTGACTGCCTTGTGGGGACAACTGCTGCCAAGAAATGGGTGACAGTGCTCCCAGTAGTGCCACTTACTCAACAGTAATCTGCTCACTGGCACTACTGAGGAAATCCAGCACTTCCGTGTAAAGGACAAGGCTGAATCATTTGCAGGCATCTTTAGCCAGAAGTGCAAGTGGACATTGCATCTCAGCTTCCTTCTGAGGTCATCACAATCACAGATGGCAGTCTTTAAGTAATTCAGTACACACCATGTGATATCAAACATCTGAAGACTCTGCAAAGGCTTTGGGCCAAACAACAGCCTGGAAATGGTACTGACGACAGTGCTCTAGAAAGAGCAGTAGCCGTAACCGTAGCCAAGCTCACCAAGTACAGTTAGAACACTATCATCTACCCAGCAATTTGGAAATTACTCAAATATGTCCTGTTCTGAAAAAGCAGGACAAATCCAACCCCGTCAAGTTCAGCCCCATCAATCGACTGGCAATCATCAAAAAATGATGGGAAATGTCATTGTCTATGCTATCAAGAAGCATTTACTCAACAATAACCTGCTCACTGGGTTTGGCTTGTATCGGAATTGCCCATACGCTAGTCAAGAAACAACCTATCATAGTCATTCTCATGGAATCACCATCACCACTCCTGGGTTCTGCCAGGATCACTCAGTTCATAACCTCAATCCAGCCTCCATGCAAACATTGACAAAAGATCAGAACTCAAGAGGAAAAGTGAGTGTGACTGCCTTTGATACCAAGGCAGCATTTAACACAGTATGACATCAAGGAGCAAACACTAAGGTAAACAGGAATAAATGGAAATCAGGAGGGAAATTCTCTGCCGGTTGGAGCTATACTGAGCACAAAGGACGACTTGATTGGATTCTCCACTTGACTGGATGACTACAGCTCCAGCATCCTCAAGAAGCTCATCAACACATGCAGGACTGGTAATTTGTGCATAGTCAGGAAGGGGAGGTCACATCAGGAGTCAGATACAGTACAAGTATGTGTATTGTGGAATTTCAAGGCAGCGTAGGAATTCAGTGCAGGACATATCGAAGCCAAGGATCATAGGCCGAGCACAAAAGAAAGAGAGACATCACAGAAAAACCACAAGTTCATTGGTTAGTAATAGCTACTAGTCTGACTATCTATTATAGGTTACTTTAAGATTGAAGGTAAACAGCAGAAATATTTACAGGTTACAAACTAAAAGACCAGTAAGCAAGTTCAAACATCAAATTAAGAACTAAGTAAATAAAACAGAGATGCCAGTCCACGCGATGTGTTGTAACTGCATGATGTGGGAGCTGGTGGATCCCATTTGTGGTTCATAGGGACCACATCTGTAGCAGGTGCTGGTTGCTTGAGGAACTCTGGCTCGGAGTTGATGAGCTGGAGCCTGAGCTTCAAACACTGCGACACATCAGGGAGGGAGGGAGTTATCTGGACTCTGTGTTTCAGGAGGCAGTCACATCCCTTAGATAAAGTACCTCGGATTCAATCAGTAGTCAGCGACAGGACGGTTTGACAAGCAGTAAGGCAGGTAGAGGGATTGAGAGGTAATACTGAAGGAGCCTTAGCCCTTGAGCTTGTCCAACAGGTTTGAGAGTCTTGCTATGGATGAGAGTGGGGGCTGCAGTAGCAAACTGACCATAGCAGCGTGGTATAGGGAGACATTCAAAAGTGGGGCAAAAAGAGAAATGTAATTGTAATCGATATAGTATAGTCAGGGGAACAGACACTGTTCTCTGTGGGCAGGATTGAGTGTCCAACAGCTGTGTATTGCCTGCCTGGTGCCTGGATTCAGGATACATTATCTGGGCTGCAGAGGAATGTGGAGTGAGATGGGAAAGATCCAGTTGTTAGGGTCCACCTAAGTACCAACAATACAGGTAGAAACAGGAAAAAGGCTGTGCTGAGGAAACATGAGCAGTTAGGAGCTAAATTAAAAAGCAGAACCAAAAAGGTAATAATTTCTGGATTACTACTTAAACCACAAGCTAATTGGCACAGTGTCAATAAGATTAAAGAGGTATATATGTGGCTTAAAGAATGGCTTGAGAGGAACAACTTCCAAGTCGTGGGACATTGGCACCAATGCTGGGGAAGGAGGGAGCTGTTTTGATGGTTATTGAATCATGTTGGGACTAGACTCCCGACAAATTGCATATCTAGGTCTGTGGATAGGGCTTTAAACTAGATAGTGGTGGGGGGTGGTTTCATTTGCATGGAACATTATGGAAAACATTGAAGATGAGGCAGGCTAAGCAGAGGTTATTAAAGTTTCCAGAACAAGTAATAGGACAGAGAGTGTGGAAAGGGTCAGGAATCTAACTTCAAGGACAGCAGATGAAGGACAACAATGAGAATTACAAACTAAAAGACCAGTAAGCAAGTTCAAACATCAAATTAAGAACTAAGTAAATAAAACAGAGATGCCAGTCCACGCGATGTGTTGTAACTGCATGATGTGGGAGCTGGTGGATCCCATTTGTGGTTCATAGGGACCACATCAATGTGGTCAATGCAGGACTGAGGCAGTTAGACTTAAATGCATGCAGCATATAAAACAAGGTTGTGTACAGGTTCCTAGCAGTAGTCAGGATGTGTGGAAGAAAATAAATCAGGAGCTCGAAAAAGTATATAAGAAAAGTAATTTTACTATAATCATGGGGAAATTCAATGTGTGGGTGGACTGAAAAAAAAGTTTGATAGCAGATCCCAAGAAAAGGATTTTGTGGAATATCTATAACATGGATGTTTGGAGCACCTTGTGGTAAAACCCAGAAAGAAACAGGCAATTCTGGATTTGGTGATGTATCACAAGGCAGATTTGATTAGGGTGCTTAAGGTGAAGAAACTCCTAGGGGGCAGTAATCATAATATGATAGAATCACGCTGCACTTTGAGAGGGAGAAACTGTGACAGTATTACAGTTGATCAAAGGTAACTACAAAGACATGAGGGTGGACTGGCCAGAGTTGATTGGAAAGGTGGCCTAGCAGGGAAGATGGTGGAGCACGATAG
Source organism: Stegostoma tigrinum (assembly GCF_030684315.1). NCBI lineage: Eukaryota > Metazoa > Chordata > Chondrichthyes > Orectolobiformes > Stegostomatidae > Stegostoma > Stegostoma tigrinum. Next base: position 39,294,441 of record NC_081379.1, read on the forward strand.
ACTAATTAGTAAAGTTAGATCACATGGGATTCAGGGTGAGCTTACCAATTGGATACAAAATTGGCTTCACAGTAGGACACAGAGTGATGGTGAAGGGTTGTTTTTCACCTGGAGGTCTGTGACCTCAACAGGGATCAGTGCTGGGTTCATTTTTGTTTATCGTTTAAACAAAGATGAGAATACAGAAAGCATGATTAGTAAGTTTGCGGATGACACCAAAATTGGTGGTATGATAAGACAGTGAAGAAGGTTGTCTTAAGATTACAAGAAATCTTGATCAATTGGGTCAATGGGCTGAAAAGTGCCAGGTAGAGTTTGATTTGAATAAATGTGAGTTATTGCATTTTGGTAAAACAAACAGAGGCAAGACATATGCAATTAAAAGTATGTCCTTGGGTAGTGTTGTAGAACAGAGAAACCTAGGGGTTCAGGTACGTAATTCTTTGAGGTTTGCATCACATGTAGATAGGGTGGTTAAGAATGCATTTAGCATGCTTTCCTTCATTGCTCAGACCTTTGAATATAGGAGTTAGGATGTTATGTTGATGTTGTAGAAGACATTGGAAAGGCCTCTTCTGCAATACTGTGTGCAGTCTGGTCTCCCTGCTATAGGAAGGTTATTAGTAAACTAGAGAGGTTTCAGATGACATTTACCAGGATGTTTCTGGGGATGGAGACTTTGAGTTATAAGGAGAGTCTGGATAGGCTGGGACTTCTTTACTGGAGCATAGGATGTTGAGAGGTGACTTTGTAGAAGTTTATAAAATCATGAGGCATATATACACAAGTGAATGGTAGTTGTCTTTTCCTAGGGTGGGGACTTTAAGACTGGAAACATATCTTAAGGTGAGAGGAAAAAGATTTAACAACATCAGGAGGGGCAATTTTTTTATACAGTACGTAGTTCATGTGTGGAATGAATTTCTAGAGGAAGTGGTGGATGTGGGCACAGTTATAATGTTTAAAAGGCAATTTAGATAAGTACATGAATAAGGAATGTTTGGAGGATATGGGCCAAGCGCAGGCAGGTGTGACTAGTTTGATTTAGGATTATGGTCAGTATTGACTGGTTGGACCGAAGGGTCTGTTTCCATGCTGTATGAATCTATGATTTTCTGACTGTATGAGTTTTTTGGGGTAATTCAGGAGGCACAGCAGGAATTCATCCCAAAGAAGAAGAAGCCTCCTGGAGTATTCCAGTGAAGGTCAAAACAAAATTGAAAAGTTTGTATCTCATCTTTTGATTGGGCACTTTTAAGCTTCCGAGGTGGAAGATGAGGCAACCACACTGACAAGGGATGTCAGAGACAGCATAAAAGCAAAAGAAAAAACATATAATGAGATGATCTCAATATGCACAAAGAATGACATGAGTTTGACTGGGACAACACATTCATAATAGCACAAGCCAAACAAAGACATGCCAGGGAATTCCTGGAGGCCTGGCATTCCCACTGGAACTCCATCAACAAACACATTGAACTGGACCACTGAAAATCAGAACCGGAAGTGATGTCAACCACCCCAGCAAACCGAGACATAGAAATAACAAGTAGGATAGAACACCGGAGTCGCACTGATGATGTTACCTAGCAGGGTGATGAAACGTCTGCAGCCAAACCCACTGGCTCAGCGAGCAAGTCTACAACCTATTATGCCTGTTTGAGAAGAGGAGGAGGCAGAAGATGGGAAATTATAAGCTGGTTGGCCTGACCCCAGTTGCTGGTAAGATTTTAGAGTCCATTGTTACCAATTTGCAGAACACCTTATTTCAGTTGTAATCCTTATCCCTCACAATCAGCAATCATTTTAATTCTCTACTTTGCTCCCACCTTTTCGCCCTTAGCCTCCTGGACTATTATTTACAGCTTCCTGGGTTCAACAGTGACTTGAACAATTTTAAACTACAACCTCCACCCTAATTTTATTTCCTTTGACTTTGCTGTTTTGATTTATCTTTTCTCTATGTGGCTTACACTTGGCAGCTGCAGATGATTTTGCCATTCACATTTCATCCAGACATATCCCATTACCATTTCAACTGGTCTTGCACTATGAACATCATAACCTTTCGTAGCCTTCCATTGTATCACAGATCACTCCATTTATTCTTTATTCCACCTTCTTTTCATTTGCTTGAAACCTATTACATCTGTAACATTTCCCACTTCTGAGAAAAATCATCAGCATCTAATATTAACTCTTTCTGCCTCCACAGCTCTTGCCAGACTTGTTGAGTATTTCCAGCATTTTCTATTTTCATCCCAGTTTTGATGGCTGCTGTAATCTGATCTCAGCCAGAGTGCTGACTGTTGAGGAAGTGATGGTGATGTGACTGGCCGAGTGACCTTGTTTAGAAAGGTGAGCTAAGTTCCCACTCCTGATATCCATCTTGACTTGCTAGCCAATTATCCCAACTTGAAATAGGATACTTACATACTGCGTGAGAACGTGATTGGCTTCTCACTGTTGGTGGCTCTCACTGTTGAGTGATTCTTGCATCACAACACCAACTATACGTAAAATGTTCACCTTTGGCTGTGGAGCACTTCAGAACATAACAGTAAAGGTACTGCATAACTGCAAATTATTTATTGATTATTCACTGTACTGCTTACACTTAATGAACAGACACTTCAGCAAGGTAGCAGTGAGTTTAAGATTTCAGTCGAACTGGTTTCAAATATAGATCACTTTTGAGAAGAGAGAAAGTAGAAGGGGACATTTGGGATGGATTCACACTGTTGCTTTATGGTAAAACAGAGGTAAAATTAAAGCTGAGATATGGTTGCTTTTTGTCATGGCATAAATAATTAAGAAATGCAACTGAATGTTATACATCATTTCCAACACAACAGTTCTGAGGAAGGGTCACCGGACCCGAAACGTTAACTCTGTTTTTTCCTCCACAGACGCTGCCAGACCTGCTGAGCTTTTCCAGCTTTATTTTTGTTCCTGATTTACAGCATCTGCATTCTTTTGGTTGTTATACGTCATTTGTTGGGAAGTGTCATTGCAAAATAGACCAAGGATGTGAAAGGCAGGTTGAAATCTTTATTTTCTGTCTATATCTTGGAACATAAGTTTTGATGGTTTATTTGTGTTAAATATTTCCGGTTCTCACACAACAATTTCCGTTGATAGGGTCAGTCGGACAAGCTCAGGCTACATTGCTAATAGATGTTTCAGGTGACTTTTTGCAACAGCTTAATTAAAATTATCACTTGATTAACTGTGACATGTCATCATTGTATAAATTAACCTTTGAAATTTTGAAAAATCCTTCCAACAACGGGGGTCGACTTAAATGTTGAGCATGAAACCTGAATCACCAGTGTTGGTACAGAAGGAACCATTTCCGCTCATTGGTCCGTATTCAGTCTCTGTTCTGTGTGGGTGTGTCTTTAACTCTGTGCATCTTCTTGGGAACAAAGGCCATGTCTGCTTGATATCATGTGTCATATTTTAAGGCATATAAACTCAAACATATGTCTCTGAGCTGAAAATGTGAGGTCTAGTCCTATTGCAACTGTAGCCCTAAACATGCCTTTATTAACTTAAAAATGTGGAGTGGGATTGCCAACATATGCTAAGTATAGGCCTAAACATGCATTTTGGCGGAAAAAGATGGGGATGTCTTATTTGCACGTCTTCTAATGTGCTAGGGTCTTTGGTACTTCTTATTAGTTCTTATTACTTCTGTGGTGTTTTGGAATACTGCAGTTCAGGAGAAAATGAGGTAGAATAGGGTTAAAGATAATTTTGTCAACTCTCACTGTTGATGTGTGCACGCCAGGGTAATCACTATACAACCAAATCTGTGGCCTGTGCTCCATTCTAAAGGAACTCCACACTGGGATCCTCAACTTGAAAAATTACTCTATCAGTTCTGACACAGGATACAAGAAGGAAACAGGATGATTGTGCTTCTGTTTGAATTGTTTTTTTAATTTTTACTCTCTGTATTCCACTACACACCCTGAGAACCTGAGATTTAAATAATATTTAGGAATAAATAGGAATTTTCTATTTAGTCCAGAAAGTATCCATTTTATAGCTGTCATTCTCAAGTATCTAAATTATCCCTCAATTTCATCCCTCTCCAGAAACCACCTTACTTTTCACTGAAGCCATTTGCCAGAGAGGTTAGACATCAGACATTTTGTCTTCAGTGAAAAGATACATATAATCCACTTTATTCAGATTTTGTACAACTAAATCTTCCATACTCAATTCTGGATGTTTGAGTAGATTTACTGAACCCAGGTTAAAAATTGTTTGCTGCAAAACTAAATTAAAAACAGAAAATGCTGAAGAAACTCAGCAGATTTAGTAGCATCTGGGAAGAGAGAAACTGTTAAAAGTTTTGAGTCCAACATGATTCTTCTTCAGGACTGCAAGGGAATAGAAAATGGTATTTTTATGCAGTTGACAGAGGTGGGAGGAGAAGGAGCAAGTGGAACAATTTGTGAGGTAATAATGCCATTGATTTTCTTCATTTGCTCTCCATGTCATTTTTGCATTGGCAATCAAAGAATAACAAATCACTCAATGTGGAATTGTAGGTAACATACAGTCACTGAGCAGCCTGCATGTTATCAAGAAGGCTGATTCACACTTTGATCACTGAAGGAGTAAATTTCCCTGTTACAGAGGGTAATCTTAAAGAGTAAGCATGCCATTTCTGTGGCCTTGAGCCTCCTGTTTGTGAACAAAATCAATGACTGCAGCATCAGTTCATGAGATAAAGAAGTGCTATTCACATAACATGCACATTTGTCCAGTTTGGGATCTGACTAATACATAAAATTATCACAAACACCAGTCTACTGAGAAATTTTTAAAAAGTGTAATTTCTTTACCTGACATGAAGTGCATTCCATCTACAAATGGCCAAATCAGAGACATTGACCGTAAGTCCAGATAGTTCAGATACACGATGTTTGGGAGACAGTTAAAGGACCTTCCAAGTGCGCACAAGTAATTTTAAGCAACTAAAACTGTAGAGTAATGAGTATGCTATTATTAGTGAATTAATCATGTGTATGTTGTGTTAGTAAATTTGGAATGTGTTTACTTTATTAATGAGTACACAGTTTTTGTGCTGTGTTAATGTGTGTACTGTAGTAGTGTAACAGGTTTTCTGTTAGTGTAGTGTGTCTGCTGTATTAGTGAGTGTGTAGAATGTATGCTGCATGATGAGTGTAAAATGTGTGGGTGTGCTATATTACATAGTGTGCTGCCTAAATGAGTGTATATGTGTTGCATTATTGAGCTTTTACTGTGTGTGATGTTTTAGAATGCTCTGTCAGTGGGCGTGTAATGTGTTCTGTATGAGTGGGTTTGTCATGCTCGTGCTGCATTGATGAGTATATAGTGTATGCACTGTTATTTCATGTGCTGTTTTGGAGGGCGTGAATGTTTGTGGATATGGTGTCAGTCAAATGGCTGTTTTGTCCTGGTGGTGTCAAGCTTCTTGAGTGTTGTTGGATCTGCACCCAACCAGGCAAGTGGTGAGTATTCCATCACACTCTTGAGTGGTGCATTGTGGGTAGTGGACACACATTGGGAAGACAGTTGAATTGCTTGCTGCAGGATTCCTGGCGTCTGATCTGCTCTTGTGGCCACAGTATTTAAGTGGCTGGTCCAGTTCAGTTTCTAGTCAGTGGTAACCATAGGATATTGGTTGTGTGGGATTCAACGATGGTAATGCCACTGAATGTGAATTGGCTTTGTCTGGCGCTTGTGTGGTGCAAATGTCACTTGTCAGGCTAAGCCTGGATGTTGTCCGGGTCTTGCTGCATTTGGACACAGACTGCTTCAATATCTAAAGAGCCGCAAATGTTGCTGCATATTGTGGAAACATCAGTGAACGTCCCCATTTCTGATTTTATGATGGAGGAAAGGTCAGTGATGAAGCAGTTGAAGATGGTTGTGTCTGGGACACTACCCTGAGTCTGCAGTCATATCATGGATCTGAGATGATTGACCTCCAACAACCACAGCAATCTTCTTTTGTGCCAAGTATGACTTTAACCAGCAGTGAGGTTTCTCCCTGATTCCCCTTGTTTTGCTAAGGCTTCTTGATAAGACACTCACTCAAATGCTGCCTTCATATCACAGGCAGTCACTCTCACCACATCTCTAGGATTCAATTCTTTTGTCCATGTTTGAACCAAGACTGTGTGGTCCTGATGGAATCCTAACTAGGACAGTGAGCAAGTCATTGATAAACAGGTGCTGCTTGATAACACTGTTAGTCAGCCCTTCCATCATTTTTGCTGATGATCAAAAGCAGACTGGCAAAGCCGTAATTGGTTGGGTTGGATTTATCCTCCTGTTGTGAATAGGATATACATGGGCAATCTTCCACAATGTAAGGTAGATGCTAATTCCTGTACTGGTCTATGAGACCAGCTAGTTCTGGAACATAAGTCTTCAGTGCTAATACTAGAATATTGTCAGGACCCATAGCTGTTGCAATTTCCAGTCCCTTTAGCCCCATATATGTTGCTGTATCTGTGAGTGTGTCGTAGTGTGAGTGTGTTAATGAGTGTGTTGTATCTGAGAGGTGTGGTGGTGTGCAGTAGTATTAGCAAGTCTGTGCCGTATCTGTGAGAGTCTATTGCTGTGTGTTAACTAGTTTGCCGGTTCTGAGAACGTGCTGTAGCAGTTTGTGTCAGTGACAGTGTTATATCAGTGTATCAGTGTTTGTGCTGTACTTGAGTGCTAGAGAGCAGTGCTCTATTGGCATATTTATAGAGTTGCTGTATCTGTGTGTCAGCGAATGTGCAATATCTGAGCGTGTTTACGTTAGTGAGTGAGTATGTAAGTGAGTCAATGATTCTGTTCGTGAATGATTATTTTCATGAGTGAATGATTGTGTTAGTCAGTGACTGTGTGTTTAAGAGTGTGTGTTAATGTGTTATTGAGTGTGTTTTAGTGAGTGTGTTAAGGAGTGAGTGTGTGTTAGTGAGTGTGTGTTAATGTTTGAGTGATTTAGTCACTGAGTGTGAGCTAGTGTGTTCTTGAGTCTGTGAGTGGGATAATGTTAGTGAGTGTCAGTGAGTGAGTGTGTATTGGTTAATATGTGTTAGAGAGATGTTAGTGAGTGTGTGTGTTAATGTATGAGTTAGTGAGTGTTTTAGTGTGTGTTAGTGAGTGTGTACGTTTTAGAGAGTAGGTCATTAAGTGAATGTGTAAGTGTTTGTGTGTGTTAATGTATGTGTTTTAGTATGTTAGTGAGTTAGTGAGTGTATATTCGTGAGTGTGATAGCGAGTGAGTGTATTATTAGTGAGTGTGTTGATGAGTTAGTGAGAGCATTAGTGAGTGAGTGTATCATTAGTGAGTGTGCATTAGGGAGTGTGTTAGTGAGTGAGTATATTATTAGTGAGTGAGCGTATTATTAGTGAGTGTGTCAGCGGGTGAATTATTAGTAAATGAGTGTATATCAGTGAGCATGTCAGTGAGTGAGTGTATTATTAGTGAGTGTGCATTAGTGAGTGTGTTAGTGTGTATATTATTAGTGAGTGTTGGTGTTATTAGTGAGTGAGTGTGTATTAGTGAATGTGTCAGTGAGTGAGTATTATTAGTGAGTGTGTCAGTGAGTGAGTATATTATTAGTGAGTGAGTGTGTATTAGTGTATCAGTGAGTGTGTGTATTATTTTAGTGTGTCAGTGAGTGAGTATGTATTAGTGAGTGTCAGTGAGCGAGTGTATTATTAGTGGGTAAGTGTGTCAGTGAGTGTGTATTATTAATTAGTGAGCATGTAGTAGTGAGTGTCAGTGTGTTATTAGTGAGTGTGTATTATTTGTTAGTGTGTCAGTGAGTAAATGTGCATCAGTGAGCAAGTGTATTATTAGAGTGGGTATTAGAGAGTGTGTCAGTGAGTGTATTATTAATTAGTGAGCGTGCATTAGTGAGTGTCAGTGAGTGTATCATTCGTGAGTGAGTATTATTTGTTAGTGTGTCAGGAGTGAGTGTATAATTAATTAGTGAGCATGTATTAGTGAGTGTCAGTGAGTGTGTTATTAGTGAGTGTATTATTTGTTATTGTGTCAGTGAGTGAGTGTATTATTAGTGAGTGGGTATTATTAGTGAGTGTGTATTATTAATTAGTGTATTAGTGAGTGTGTTATTAGTGAGTGGGTATTATTAGTGAGAGTGTCGGTGAGTGTATTATTTATTAGTGAGTGTCAGTGAGTGTGTTATTAGTGAGTGTGTATTTGTTATTGTGTCAGTGGGTATTATTAGTGAGAGTGTCAGTGAGTGTGTATTATTAATTAGTGTATTAGTGAGTGTCAGTGAGTGTGTTATTAGTGAGTGTGTATTTGTTATTGTGTCAGTGAGTGTGTATTATTAATTAGTGTATTAGTGAGTGTCAGTGAGTGTGTATTAGTGAGTGTGTATTATTTGTTACTGTGCCAATGAGTGGGTATTATTAGTGAGTGTGTATTATTAATTAGTGTATTAGTGAGTGTGTTATTAGTGAGTGGGTATTATTAGTGAGAGTGTCGGTGAGCGTATTATTTATTAGTGAGCGTCAGTGAGTGTGTTATTAGTGAGTGTGTATTTGTTATTGTGTCAGTGAGTGTATTATTAATTAGTGTATTAGTGAGCATCAGTGAGTGTGTATTTGTTATTGTGTCAGTGAGTGTATTATTAATTAGTGTATTAGTGAGCATCAGTGAGTGTGTATTTGTTATTGTGTCAGTGAGTGTATTATTAATTAGTGTATTAGTGAGCATCAGTGAGTGTGTATTTGTTATTGTGTCAGTGAGTGTATTATTAATTAGTGTATTAGTGAGCATCAGTGAGTGCGCTGTGGTGTCCGGCCGCTAGTGGCCGCGCTTGCTCTCGCTCCCTCCTCCGAAGCCCCCTCCCCCTCCCCCCACCCCCGTTCTCAGGCGGCGGGAAGCGGCTCTCGGCGGCGGTGGCGGAGTGACTCGCTCCCCGGACTGAAGCTTCACTACAAACACTGTCCGAAATCCCAGTGAGTGTTGAGGGTTGGTAGGCGGGCCGGGAGTAGAGGTAACCGGCGTGCAGGTGAGCTGTGGTTTCTGGGCCTGGTGACGAGAAATCCCGGTGACTAGGCCCCGGGCTGGAGTGATCAGCGATCCTGATTTGTGCTGTCTTGTTTGCAGGCACGGTTTCCCGAAGAGACGATGTCGGCCAACTACCGTTGGGGAGGCCCCAGTAGCGGCGAGAGCCGTATCTACGTTGGCAACCTGCCGACCGACGTGCGGATCCGAGATATCGAGGATATCTTCTACAAGTACGGGAAAATTCGAGACATCGATCTGAAGAATAAACGCGGATCCCCGCCTTTCGCCTTCGTTGAGTTCGAGGATCCGAGGTGAGCAGGCCAGGCCTGATCCAGCCGCGAGGCAACGGGATGGAGAGAAAGTCTGCTCGATAATGAGAATTTCTGATTCGATGCTGGCCCCCGGACTCCGATCCCGGAATGGCCTGGCCCCCACACTCCGAACCCAGGCACGGCCTGACCCCCCCACACCCCGATCCAGGACCCGGCCAGACCCCCACACCCCGATCGCGGACCTGTCAGACCCCCCACACCCCGCTCCCGGACCCGGCCAGACCCCCACACCCCGATCCTGGACCCGGCCAGACCCCCACACCCCGATCGCGGACCTGTCAGACCCCCCACACCCCGCTCCCGGACCCGGCCAGACCCCCACACCCCGATCCTGGACCCGGCCAGACCCCCACACCCCGATCGCAGACCTGTCAGACCCCCCACAGCCCGCTCCCGGAATCCGGCCTGGCCTGACCCCCACACCCTGCTCCCGGACCCGGCCTGGCGCCCACACCCCGATCCCGGAATCCGACCTGGCCCGACCCCCACGCCCCGATCCCGGAATCCGGCCTGGCCCGACCCGCACGCCCCGATCCCGGAATCCGGCCTGGCCCGACCCGCACGCCCCGATCCCGGAATCCGGCCTGGCCCGACCCGCACGCCCCGATCCCGGAATCCGGCCTGGCCCGACCCCCGCGCCCCGACCCCGGAATCCGGCCTGGCCCGACCCCGGAATCCGGCCTGGCCCGACCCGCACGCCCCGATCCCGGAATCCGGCCTGGCCCGACCCCCACGCCCCGATCCCGGAATCCGGCCTGGCCCGACCCCCACGCCCCGACCCCGGAATCCGGCCTGGCCCGACCCGCACGCCCCGATCCCGGAATCCGGCCTGGCCCGACCCGCACGCCCCGACCCCGGAATCCGGCCTGGCCCGACCCGCACGCCCCGACCCCGGAATCCGGCCTGGCCCGACCCGCACGCCCCGACCCCGGAATCCGGCCTGGCCCGACCCGCACGCCCCGATCCCGGAATCCGGCCTGGCCCGAACCGCACGCCCCGATCCCGGAATCCGGCCTGGCCCGACCCGCACGCCCCGATCCCGGAATCCGGCCTGGCCCGACCCGCACGCCCCGATCCCGGAATCCGGCCTGGCCCGACCCGCACGCCCCGATCCCGGAATCCGGCCTGGCCCGACCCGCACGCCCCGATCCCGGAATCCGGCCTGGCCCGACCCGCACGCCCCGATCCCGGAATCCGGCCTGGCACGACCCGCACGCCCCGATCCCGGAATCCGGCCTGGCCCGACCCCCACGCCCCGATCCCGGAATCCGGCCTGGCCCGACCCCCACGCCCCGATCCCGGAATCCGGCCTGGCCCGACCCCCACGCCCCGATCCCGGAATCCGGCCTGGCCCGACCCCCACGCCCCGCTCCCGGACCCGGCCTGGCGCCCACACCCCGATCCCGGAATCCGGCCTGGCCCGACCCCCACGCCCCGATCCCGGAATCCGGCCTGGCCCGACCCGCACGCCCCGACCCCAGAATCCGGCCTGGCCCGACCCCCACACCCCGATCCCGGAATCCGGCCTGGTCCCCAGACCCCGATACCTGAACCGGCCGGGCTCGGCCCCCACACCCCGATCTCGGACCCAGCCTGCCCCCACACCCCGATCCCGGACACGCCAGACCCCCACACCCCAATCCTGTACCTGGCCTGGCCCCCAAACCCCGATCCCTGAACCGGCCTGGCTCGGACCCCACACCCCGGACCTGAACCCGGCCTGGCCCCCACACCCCAGACCCGGCCTGGCCCCCGATCCCTGAACCGGCCTGGCTCGTCCCCCACACTCCGGACCCGGCCTGGACCCAAAACCCTGATCCCTGAACTGGCGTGGCCCCCACACCCGGGACCTGGACCCAGCCTGGCCCTCACACCCCGGCCCCGGCCTGGCCCCCTCACCCCGGCCCGCCCCCCACTCACCCCGGCCTGGCCCCCGCCCTGGCCTGGCCCCCACCCCAGCCCCGGGCTCCCCCCCCACCCTGGCCCCGGCCTGCACCCCCCCCCTGGCCCCGGCCTGCCCCTCACCCTGGCCCCGGCCTGCCCCCCCCCCTCACCCTGGCCCTAGCCCTAGCCTGCCCCCCCCTCACCCCGGCCCCGGCCTGGCCCCCCCTTGCCCCAGCCTGCCCCCCCCTCACCCCAGCCCCCGCCTGACTCCCCACCCCCACCCCGGCTCCGGCCTGACCCCCCTCACCCCGGCCTGACCCCCGATCCCAGAATCCGGCCTGACTCCAACCCCCGATCCCGGAATTCAGCCTGACCCCCCCAAATCGTTAGCCCAAACCCGGCTTACTTTCCAAAGTTTGGGACCCATCCTGCTCCAATCCCCAAATTCCATTCCCAAAACCAGGTCTTCATGAAAAGTCAATCTTAAACTCTCCTAAGGCTCGAAATCCCGTATAACCTTACTCAGTTTTTAAACCCTGGAACCCCACCTGCTTCCTTCAGGTTTTCTTTTAAAGATCAATGTCACAGTTATTTATCTTTATTATTGTACCTGTAATATCAATTTTCAAGCTGCTGTGTCACACACATTTCATTCATGTTTAGCAAGACTTTTAAAAATGCTTTAATATGCATTTAAAAGTTGTAAGTTTCTTTTTACAAAATAAAGGTTTGTGCAGATTATTTCCTTGTAAATCTGGAACATTTTCCAAATGTTGCTGAGACAAAATATATCCTATTTATTTTGGATTGGAGTTTCAAAACTTTCTGGCTATACAACCTGCCAGTGATTCTCTTCAAGGAGTACTAAATGAAGAATAGCATTTACATGGATAGGAAAATTATCACCTAACAGTTTCTCCCATCCTCTTCTTCATTCTGATTTTCTGACTGGTTTGCTGACTCATTCCTTAAGTCTAAAGTATACTTAGGACACTACTGTATTGTCCACTCAGAAATTCCACCTTTTCCATTATTCTTGTTACTGACATTAAGCAGTCGTATATCAGTTGAATCGTTGCTGATACCCATGATTTCAACACATCAGTGTTGAATTTGAGGCAGTACTACATGAGGCATTGGAACTTTCTGTTGATCCATCAGGTACCGTACGATTTAGCTTTGTACAAGATTCCTATCTCTTCTCCTGGCTGCCAACAGTTGAGGATCTGATTTTAGAATGAAGGAAAATTACAGCTGTAACAACTGTTGATGTTTGATGAAATGTTTATTTCTGCCAAAATTTCTACCAGTAGGATGCAGAACTGGGTAAACAGTTGTTAAATCGTGCAACAAAGTTCAAATGGCAAATCTGTGCTTTCTAATTTCAGCAAGAGCTTGGTGTTTAGTGCCGACGATAAATACGTGCTGATATATATTATTGTGACCATTGAGTTTACTTTTGAAGTTGGTAGTGCATTTCATTTAGAAGGGGTTTTGATTTGTATGTTTTTAATGCTCCCTCCTTCATTTATGAAAAAGGGCCTAAATAAAAATATTTTCTTATACAGGTAAAGATATATGAACAGGGTATGGTTGTTAACTACAAACTTGCTTTTGTATCAGTTCTTTAATCCCAAATGTTTAAATGTATCACATATATAATTAATTATTTTAGATAGGGATTTATGTAAGCAAACATACAGCTGTTTTGCAGACAGTATCAAAAAAATTAATATGACGATGAGCTAATCTTTTCCAGGATATTCTCTTTGAGGAAGGACTGATCGTGATGGTATTGAGGGAATTTCTCCTTTGAATATTGCCATCAGAACATTGCCCACCTAAACCATTGGAATATACAGACAGTGTATTTATTTGCCTGAGAATGCAACACTTCCTTATGCTGTACTAGGTTATCAAAGTAAATTATTTAAAATATTGAAGTGAGGCACCAAGCCACCGCCATTTGGCTCAAACAAGAGTTAGTGTCAAGTTATTCTAAGCTATCACATAATTATGATGCTTAATGTACTTCTCTGTCCTCCTGACCAGTTTTATTCTCAATCTTCACTGATTTAGCTGATTTGAAACAGAGCAGCACAAATACATCTTGCAGCACTTTGAAGACCATTCAGCCTCTTGTGTCTGATATTTGTTTGAATGAGCTATCCAGGTTAGTTCCACATCCCTGCTGTTTTAGATGTAATAGCATATACATGGGGACACCTGCAAATTCCCGTCAAGCTATTCACCATCCTGACTTGGAAATATGTTGCAGTTCCTTCACTGTCGCTGGTTTGGAATCCTAGAATTCCTTCCCTAATGATATTATGGGTCTGCTCACAGAACAAGGACTACAATGCTTCAAGATGGCAATTCACCAATCCTTCTTGAGGGCAATTAGGATGGGCAGTAAAAGCTAACCCAGCCAATGATTCCCACATCCTGTGAATTAATCAGAAAAGAAAAATTCTGCCCTCTGCCCACTTGTCTTTTGAAGCTGCCTATGAATTGTCATTTCATTTTCTTCTTAGACTCCAGAATTTTTAATGAAATGATTTATCTTCATTTTCATTCTACTCTGTTGCCAGTTATTTGAAATCCATGACCGTGGTTAAACAGAGTTTTTAGGCTTAGGGAAAAATAATGAGTTGATAGCACTCTTCCTTCCTAGTCATAGAAACAGAGTCATAGTCACAGAGCATGGAAGCAGACCCTTCAGTTCAACTTGTCTACACCAACCAGAAATCTCAATCTGACCAAGTTCTATTTGCTAACATTTTACCCATATCCTTCTAAAGCCTTGCTATTTATATACCCATCCAGGTGCCTTTTAAATGTTATAATTGTACCTGCCTCCACGACTTCCTCTGGCAGCTCGTTCCATACACACACCACCCTCTGTATTTAAAAGCTACCCCTCAGGTCCTGATGTTATAAATGCCTATAATGTCACCCTCAGCCTCCAGTATTCCAAGGAACATAGCCCTAGCCTATTTCACTGAGGGGATAGATTTGTCTTGTTTCTATCTTAGTTTTCGACTGACACGCCTGAGATAAATAATTAGGCTGGGTCATCAAACTGATCGCAATTGCATGTTAAACTGCAGTGGTTTACTCCGAATGAAAATATCCATAGGATAGTTGTAAAGAAACTTTAAAGCTTGGAACAGCATCTGTTGGAAGGAGTTTTCTGAATACGTGATATTTGAATGCAGTCATCATCATTAAATGGCAAAGTTGTTTTGAAATACTGCACTTCCAGCTATTGTTCAGTGAGGATAGGAGCTATATTTGTGTAATATGAGGAGGAATATTTTAGATTGGGGGGGGTTGTCAAGTAGCAGCGACAGTAATCTGTTCATGTCTGTTATCTAATGACCGACCACTAATTGTCCTCTTTAGTTGGCTCATGCTGCAGTGGGATGCAACAGTTTGTGTGTGTACCTTCAACGTAAAATACCCCAGAGTACTTCACAGAAGTTTAATAAAGTTACATGTGCTATCAGGCCACATATGGCGATTTTAGGACAGATGACCAGAATCTTAGTTAGGAATAGTTTTAAAGGATATCCTTCGAGGAGGATATAAATGCACAGAGGTTTAAGAGAGTGCCAGGGCTTGGGGCTTTGGCACTTGAAGACAACCATTTAATATTGTGAATACCAAAGGCTAGAATTAAGGAGTACAGATGCTTTGGAGCCCTATGGGGCTCAAGGTTATAGAGAAAGAGAAGTGTGAAGTGAGATTTGAAGACAAGTACAATGAGAACCTGAGTGGCAAGTCTGATTTAGCCCTTATTCCTGTGTCAGACATATGATTCATCTTTAAGAGGGTCAGCAAATTGATCTGTGCTGATCCAGCAGGTTAACTTCACAGTCCCAAACAAAGTTACTTATTACCGAATTGTGATTTTGATTTGCTATTGCAGTATCCTTTTATTATTGAACAGTTTTCCACTTGTGACCATGGCAATGATAATATTTTCATTGAGAAGCTGTTTGCAAGAAGTAGTCATGAGCTAAATAGAAGTAACTTCTAAATTCCTGTTATTGTAATAGAATTATGACTGCCAACTTGAAATTACTGCCATCAGAATTTATATTCCAGGTGCACCACATTTTGCAAGCAAAATTATTTAAACTAAGGAAAAGGGAGTAATGTTAGAGAGTGAGGGAAGGAGGAAGAGCAGCTGAGAGAGTGGGGTGGGGCGGGGGAGGAAGCAATTGCAGTTGGGAGAAGGAAAAAGTGCAAGTGGGAGATGGTGAGAGAGAGGGAAGGAGATTGAGGGCAAGGAGACCGAGAGGAGGATGAGAGAAGCAAGGAGAGCAAAATGAAATAGGATTAGTGACAGGGAATGTTGAGTAATGTTCATTTGATATTTTTCGGACTGGAATGAGGTTTGTAGTGGAGCTCCCAGGCGCAGGATTGGGAGCCTTGCTTTTCCTGATATATTTTAGTTATCTAGATATTAGAGGGCCAATTTCAAACTTTGCAGATGACACTAAACTTGGAAAAATTGTAAATTGTGAGGAGGGTAGTGTAGAACTCCAGAAGTACTTGGACACGTTGGTGGAGTGAGCAAGTTACCAGATGAATTTCAATGTAAGAGAAGTGTGAGATAATGTATTTTGGTAGAAAGGACATTGAAAGACAATATAAAACAGTGGCACAATTCTAAACAAGATGCAGGGACCTGGATGCACAGATCATTGGAGAGCAGTAAGTAAAGCATACATTGGCTTTGGACGTGAGTTTGCTCGCTGAGCTGGAAGGTTCGTTTTCAGACGTTTCGTCACCATACTAGGTAACATCATCGGTGAGCCTCCGACGAGGCGCTGGTGTTATGCCCCGCTTTCTATTTATCTGGTTAGATTTCCTTGGGTTGGTGATGTCATTTCCTGTGTTGCTTCACCAACCCAAGGAAATCTAACCAGATAAATAGAAAGCGGGACATAACACCAGCGCCTCGTCGGAGGCTCACCGATGATGCTACCTAGTATGGTGACGAAACGTCTGAAAACGAACCTTCCAGCCAGCGAGCAAACTCACATCCAGAACCTCAACCTGAGCTACAAATCTTCTCAAAACTCGCTATCTTTGGCTTTATTTATGTAAGTATAGAATGCAAGTGCAAGGAGGTGATGTTTAACCTGTATAAGATGTTTGATAGATCTCACACTTGGAGTAATGTATATAGTTCTGGGTGACACATTATGGGAACCATTTGAACACATTGGAAAGAGTTCCAAGGATGAGGAACTCGGTTTAAAGAAATTTGAAAGGGGGTGTAGTGGAAAAAAGAGAGTGAGCAATTAAAGCAAGGAGGGGAGGAAAGCGTGATGGGGGGATAGTGGGTGAGGGCATGCAAAGGAGTGGGGGTGATGGCCAGACTGACATGTGGACCAGGCAGGGAAGGGACACAAATGGACAGATGATGTTATGATGTGTAATAGTGAGGGAAATGGAGGAGTCACAAGGCAGGATTTGATAGATGAATGCAGACAGGCCACATGAGTGAAGATGTACAAGCAGACAGATGAGCAAAGGATGTGTAAGAGAAGAAGGGTGAATAGAGAGGGAGGATGGGGTGGGGGGGAGGGGGAGGAGATACATGATGCTCCAGGGAAGAAGGGGCATGAAGGGAAATGTAGGGTGGCATGTTGGCTGATTGGTTAGCACTGCTGCCTCACAGTGCTGGAAACCTGGGTTCGATTCCACCCTTGGGTGACTGTCCATGTGGAGTTTGCACATTCTTCCTGTGTCTGATCAGTTTCCTTTGGGTGCTCTGATTTCCTCCCACAGTCCAAAGATGTGCAGGTTAGGTGGTTTGACCATGCTAAATTGTCCATAGTGTCCATTGATGTGCAGGTTAGGTGGATTTTCTATGGAAATGCAGGGTTACATAGACAGGGTAGGAGGCTAGGTCTGGGTGGGATACTCTTTGGAAGGTTGGTGTGGGCTTGATGGGCCAAATAGCAGCCTGCTTCCACACTGTAGGGATTCTATAAAATCCTGTAAAATTTTAAAATTGAGGGTTATTTTTGATTGGGCATTTAGTGCAGGTCAGTGAGTGCACGGCTGGTGGTGAATGTCATTTGGCAGATAAGGGCTATGGATGGCAGGGTTTTGGATGACCTGACATTTAATGTACAGTAGACTGAGAGACTTTGATTGGAGTATTTGGAATAGCAAGTCTTTAGGTAACAAAAGCACAAATGGGCAGAGCTGGGCAGTGTTACAGGATGCAAAGGTCTTGGTGATGGTGTAAATATGTGGCTAGAAGTTTATCTTGAGATTAAATATGAAACCGTTGCAAACTATCTGGTTCAACCTTAGACATTTGGCAACAATAGCGATGGAATTGGTGGTTACGGGAATGGAGAGGGACCATAACCGATCATTCAGCTTTCCTGACATTTAGTTGGAGGATATTTCTGCTCATTTAGTATTGTACAACAGACGAGCAGTCAGATAATTTTAGAGACAATGGAAAAGTTGACAGGTGTTGATGAGGTTGAACTGTGTGGCATCCATGTCCAGTGAAAACTGACATTGTTTTCTGATGATGTCAAGGGATAGCATATAGGTGAGAATTAGAGGGGCAAAAATATATCTTTGACGGATACCAGAGGTGATGGTGTTGGAGCAAGAAGATAAACCATTGCCTGTGTTTCATTAACTACAACTGATTGCTAAGAATAGCACCAGGCAAGTACAGTCCTATCCACATTTTGGAGTGGGATTCTGGAGGTGCTAGTGTTTAAAAGATTACAGCTGCGCTGAGAAAGATAAGGAAGCATAGTTTATCTTCGTCCAAGTCTCTCAAAATGTAATTTATGACTTCCGTGAGAACCGTTCAGGACTGTGGTAGGAATGGAAATCTGATTGGAGGGATTCAAGTACAGAGTTCTGATAAAGATGGACACAGATTTAAGAGGTGAACTGACTAAGCCCACTACCCAACTCTGATTAATGGGATATCTGAACCATTTGAGCCTGCAGTACTGAAAAGAGCTGATGAAGATTTAAAAGCTGTCTTTTCGTCAAGAGTGCATGTGAGGTAATAATCTTTCCAATCAGCTTCAGATAGCCCTGTAAACCAGTGTCCTTAGGATAAGTTGGTCTTAGCTGAACAGAAACTGGGAGCATCTGAGTACAGGCCCATAGTCACTGAGGTCAAAAGTTTAGGAAGTGACCTCATTAAAATACAAAGATTCTGAAGGGCCTTAACAGGGTAAACACTGAGGGAGTTGGAAAATCTAGAACATGAAGGTACAGTTTCAGGTTAAAAAAATATTCATTTAGGACTGAGATGCGCAAACATGCTTTTCATCCAGTGGTTCATGGCTCTGATTCTCTACCCCTAGAGGTTATGGATGCTCTGTTGTTGAAAATGCTAAGGTTGTGATGGACAGATTTTTGTTCTGTTCATTTGACAAGTTGAGGGTTATGGATTGGAATTGAGACAGAATATCACCCATGATTGTATTGAAGAGTGGGCCTGGCTAAGTGGTCTTTATGGTCCACTCCTATTGTCACTTTAACGTCATTTGACTCTGTCCTCGCCTCAACTCAGACTTAACAAATTCCATGCTTTCCTAGGCAGTATCTCATCCATCATTAATAACTTTGAGCTCATCTGAAAAATTGAGATCCATATCTCATGCCACACCCAATTTGATAGAGTGGAATTTTTCACCCATTGCCATCATGTTTGATGCATTGGCTCCCAGTCTTGCAATGCTTCAATTTTTAAAATTTGCATCATTGTTTACTCAACCACAGCCTCATCCCATCCTTTCTCTATAACCTCCTCCAAAACCAGATGCCTCCAAGGTCTGTAAACCCATCCAACTCAGATCTGTTGCACTGCTCCAATTTTAATAACTCTACCACTTGTGGCCAGACGTGCAGTTGAGTCCGAAGCTCCTTCTGCAACTTGGGTGTCATGTTGTGTTTGGTAAGCACTACTCTGAGATGCTGTGGAATATTATCATAAACGTACTGTATGATTCTGTGTAGTTATTGTTAGTAAATTGCATGGAACAACCTACCCTCCTGGCCGCATGCACTCTTAAGGGTTCTTAGTCATGCCACTCTAAGCTTATGTTCTTTGGACTTGGGTAAGTACAGTGTGTT
This sequence comes from Stegostoma tigrinum, assembly GCF_030684315.1. Lineage (NCBI taxonomy): Eukaryota > Metazoa > Chordata > Chondrichthyes > Orectolobiformes > Stegostomatidae > Stegostoma > Stegostoma tigrinum. The sequence continues at coordinate 39,313,845 of NC_081379.1, forward strand.
CCTTTGAGAAAGGTATATACTCTTTAGAAATCAGAGTTTCAGTTGCATAAATATGCACATTAATGAGCATAAGGCATTGACCTGACAAGCAGTGTTCTTAATTGCACTTGCAGGGCTGATTGCTAAATATTATGGTATTTTCTAACTGAACTATTTTAATTACATTTTTGTGTGTATGTAATTGAGAAATAACTTTCATGGCTATACTAAGTACCTGTTTTCACAGAAGCCTGCCTCATGCTTGTGGAGTTGAGCCCTGCAGGCTACATAATGACCATTGTCTCTCACTGTGCTGATGCTTGTTTGTGAATTATGTCTAATTACCTTCTGTTAATTACTTGCTTTAAGAAAGGAGCTACAAGGCTGGTGAGATATATTGTCTGATGCTTATGAATGAAAGCCAAGGGTATTCATTTGTAGCAATAATATAGTCTTAAATAATTAGGTTTAAAAATACGCAAATATCTTAACAATCATGTAGTGTCAAAGCAGGCATAAGCAAGTTCAGGTAACAGGGAAGTGGTAGACTGGATTATAAAGAAAGGATGATAGTGAATTAAAATTACAAACCAATACCGAATGTTTGTATTACAGGCTCAAAATGGATATATAGTTGATCATTTAAGTAACTGCTAAATTTGGTACATTGCGCAATGGATTTTCTAAAATGTAGTAAAAATATTAACTCAAGTTTGAAGGGATTTGAGATTTAACATACAGAGCTCACTGAGTGCTTCTGTGTCCTTCTGAATACTTTTTAACTATTTTCATTAATTAACTTTGAATGTAAGATGCAGGAAGAAAATCTTCTATGCACTTAGATGTGTTTCTGAAAAGTTAAAGGGCAACACATAGTGATTTAAAACTTCAAAACGCTTAGTTGATCAACAGAATCTACATTTGCTTTAGAGTTCTTGAAGTTGATCTAACTTTCAAATGGCTTTGAGGGCCTTTTGTGAGTTGTCAAGTTAAAATCAGATTTAGTGATAGATTTTAATTGGAAAAGCTAGAACATGAATGATATTAGAGATAATGGGAACTGCAGATGCTGGAGAATCCAAGATAACAAAGTGTGAAGCTGGATGAACACAGCAGGCCAAGCAGCATCTCAGGAGCACAAAAGCTGACGTTTTGGGCCTAGACCCTTCTTCAGAGAGGGGGATGGGGTGAGGGCTCTGGAATAAATAGGGAGAGGGGGGGAGGCAGACCGAAGATGGAGAGAAAAGAAGATAGGTGGGGAGGTAGGGAGGGGATAGATCAGTCCAGGGAAGACGGACAGGTCAAGGAGGTGGGATGAGGTTAGTAGATGGGAAATGGAGGTGCGGCTCCCCCCACTGCATCACACAACCAGCCCAGGTCATCCCCTCCCCCCACTGCATCCCCAAACCAGCCCAGCCTGTCTCTGCCTCCCTAACCTGTTCTTCCTCTCACCCAGACCTTCCTCCCACCTTAAGCCGCACCTCCATTTCCTACCTACTAACCTCATCCCACCTCCTTGACCTGTCCGTCTTCCCTGGACTGACCTATCCCCTCACTACCTCCCCACCTATACTCTCTCCACCTATCTTCTTTTCTCTCCATCTTCGGTCCGCCTCCCCCTCGCTCCCTATTTATTTCAGAACCCTCACCCCATGCCCCTCTCTGATGAAGGGTCTAGGCCCGAAACGTCAGCTTTTGTGCTCCTGAGATGCTGCTTGGCCTGCTGTGTTCATCCAGCTTCACACTTTGTTACCTGAATGATATTGTCCGCAAGACCAGAATAGTAGGTGAGTTGGACAAATTGGACCAAATTGACTTCAGTTCCAGGAGCTGCGTGGAGTTACCGATTTAAATTCCACATCATATGCTCTTTGTACCAAATTGATCTGGAGACTTGCAGACTTTGTCAAGCAGTGTAGTTATTGCAGATTTGCGCAAACCCGCCTGGTACAGATTTTACATTATGTTTCAACCTGGAGCATGGATCAGTCCAAGGTTTTTGTTTTATTCATCCATGGGATATGGGTGTCACTGGCTTGGCTAGAATTTATTGCCCATCCTAATTGCCATTGGGAACGTGATGATGAGCCACTTTTTGTACTCCTGCAGTTTATGGAGTGCACTTCCACCCATAGTGCTGTTAGAAAGGGAGTTCCAACATTTTGATCCAGCAACAGTGAAGGAATAGAAATACAATTTGGATGCTGTGAAATGTGGAGAGAAGCATGCAGGTGACGGTGTTCCTGTGCATTTGTTGCAAAATCACGGATTTGGAAGATGCTGTCAAAGGAACCGTACTGAGTTGTTGCATTGCATCTTGCTGATGAGATGCAACTGTTGCCACCTCGTGTCATTCCTGTAAAATGTTTCGGGTGGTGGATAGGATGCCAGACAAGTGTCCGAGACTCTATAGACATCTTGAATGTTGTTAGAGCTATACTCATCCAGGCAAGTGGGGAGCACTCCACCACACTTGTGACTTGGGCCTTCCAGATGATGGATAGGCTTAGGGAACCACAGAAATTAAGTTGCTAATGCAGGATTGCTAGTCTTTGTCCTACTCTTGTTACCAGCGTATAGCCATCCACATCAGTTTTTGGTCAGTGGACAACACCATGTTATTGTGTCTGCTGGAATTCAACAATTATAATGGTGTTAGGTGTTAACGGATGATAATTGGATTGTTGTTGTGGATGATCATTGTGTGACACTGCGTGTCATACGAATGTTACTTGTTAGTTGCCAATTATCAGCCCAAATCTAGATGATGTCCACCCGCCGCGCGCGCAGTGACTTGAAAGAAATTCTGAGATTTCCATATTAATCAATCAAAACCTGCATCTCCTTTCTAACTGATTAAAGATTTAACAGCCATTTTAGGTCGTTCAGTATATTCACTTCAGTTCTATGACCCTTTGATCTTTTACTTATAAATTCCAAGTCTAATGCCACCTCTCTCACTCACACCTGAAGAAAGAGTGAGGCTCTGAAAGCTTGTGTTTTCAAACAAACTTACTAGACTGTAACCTGGTGTTGTGTGAGTTGTGCTGAATATTGTGCAATTATCGATAAACATTTCAATTTCCAACTTTATTGTGGAAAAAAGGTGGAAATAGTTAAAAGCTGGTTGAACCGAAGACACCAACCAGAAGACCTCCTGCTGGTGTCCTGGGGTTGTGAGGATTGACCTTCACCTCCTGCAACCATCCTCCTTTGTGCTAAGTTCAACACAGTTTTCCTCCAATTACCATTGACCTCAATTTTGCTTAGGCTCCTGTCTTTGTTCAAAGGGGCTTTGATGTAAAGGGCTGTCTTAGCTCACTTCTGAAGTTCAACTCTTTTGTCCATGTTTGACTTAAGACTGTATTGAGGTAAGGAGTTCAGTGGCTCTGGCAAGACCCAAACTGAGCCACAGTGAGCAGGTTATTGTTGAGCAAGCCTGCCTTATGGAATTGTTGATAACCCCTTCCAACACTTTATGACCAAGCATATTCTAACTGAGTAGTGAATAGATTTGTCCTTGCTTTTTGTTCATAGGACGTAATTAGGCAATTTTCTGTGTTGTCAGGTAGATGCTAATGTTGTGGCTGTATTGGAACAGCTTCACGTGGGGTCTCATTTAATTCTGCAACATAAATATTCACGTCTTTTGCAGTATCCCTTCACAAGCCTTCACTTGTTTCTTGATATCAAATGAGTGAATTGAATGGACTGATGACTGGCATCTCTGATGCTCGGGACCTCAAGGACGTCAAGATGTATCATTTACTTGACCTTCTAAAGTAAAGATAGTTGCTTTTTTTTTCAACCTTTCCCAAACACTGATGTGCAGGGCTTCTCCATCATTTGAGATTGGGGGTATTTGTGGAGCTTTGTCCTTCAAATTGTTTAATTGAACGCTACCACTCATTACTGGATGTGGCAGGACTGCTGAGCTTAGGTGTGATCTGTTGGCTGTAAGATGACTTAACTCTGTCAGTTCAGTGCTGCTTTCACTATTTTGATATGCAAAGTAGCCCTTTGCTGTAGTTATACCAGGTTGACATCTCATTTTCGGTTTGTCTGGTGCAGCTCCTGGCATGCCCTCTTGCACTTTTCATTGAACTGGGGTTCATCCCTTAGATTTGCAGTAATGGAAGTGTTGGGTATATGCCAAGCCATGAACTTGAATTGAAATGGTGATTGATTGGAATCCTGAATGGGATGCTGATAGCCCACTGAGCCGCATGGATGACCAGTTACAATGTGCTACATCCATTCAAAACCTATGCCATTTAGTAATATTTGGTAGCGCCACACAACACAATGAAGGCTATCCTCAATGTGAAAGCAGAGATTCTCCACAAGAACTGTGTGATGGTTACTCCCAACTTGTATGGTCAAGGATAGATGCAGTTAGGTCAGGTAGGTTAATGAGATGAGCTCAAGTAAGTTTTTTTCTGTCTTGTTGGTTTGCTGACCATCTGCCCGAAATCCAGTACAACAGCTATTTCCTTTAGGATTCGGCTGGATTAAACAGTAGTGATGCTACTGAGTCAGTATTGATGTTGGACTTTAAAGTCTTGTCCAAGAGGATATTTTGTGCCATTGCCACACTCAGAATATCTTCCGCATAGTGCTCAACATGGGGGAGAAGTGATTGTTCAGCAGGAGGGTTTTCCTTGCCCATGTTTGATTTGATGTCATGAGATCTCCCAGGTCTGAAATGTTGACAACTTCCAACCAACTGTCTGCCATTGTGGTGACACATTTGATGGGCTTGTATGACTGTGGGATGGTGATGGTGGTAATTGAACATTGTCAGGTATGATTATAAATATAAAGACCATGTCAGTCTGTTATAGAGTCATACAGCATGAAAACGGATCCTTTGTTGTTGATTAGTTTATGGGACCTTTCCCAATTTTGGCACAAGTTCCCAGCTATTTTCTTGAGGAGGTCTTTCCAAGATTGTCATAATAATAGTGAACCAAATGGTTTTTACAAAAATCTGGTTTTGATTACTTTTAATCAACCTCTTCGGACATGTTGTGATACCTCTAAGGCAGATGTCTCTTGAAAACAGATCTTTTTGGCAAGAAGGGGCACTATCTCCAGACTCATGAAGATCCCTTATGCTTGATACTCTGAGCAGCATTACAGTTATACTCGTAAAAGTTGTCCCATTTCTCAATCATTTCTAGTCACTCCAGCTGGAAATGTACTTGTAGTTGTTGAGTGATGTAGCTTTGGACTCAGTTGTGAAATCTCTGTGTAGATTATGTCTGCTGATAACTTATGATCAGCTTGGATGAAAACTGAACAGTATTGGATCAGTTGTCAAAGATAATTAATTTGCTCAGGAGAGCAGAAAATAGGACATTGTGTAGAATCGGTGGAAATGGAGTTAAGTGGAGACTGAATTAAAAGTTACGAACCCTTTGTATTTTCCTAGTATGACTGGCATTGTAAATACTAAGAAATTATTGCTGTAATTTCGCTTGACTTCAGTACCCCTTTGATAGGCTGTGAAACATGAAATGGTTTCCTTGTTGCTGCCTTCCTTATTTCAGCTGCTGCATTAATATTGAATGTTTTATGACTGAGCCTATGAATCACAATGGTGGAAATGTCAATAGACTGTGGCTATGCACTATTTAAAACTTATGGATCTTGGAGCTGTTGCTTAGATATTGTTGAGATATGGAGTAACATAGCTTTAATTATAATAGTACAAATTGTGTCTATAATTCCAGACAAATGTGGTAATGCATAATGGAACCTGAAAAGAAAAAGATTCAGATCTCACATAAGCGCTCTACAGGAGATATTACCCATGTTTTCTTTCTGTAAATGTTGAGCAAGTGCACATGGCACTTGTTTTTATTTCAGATTTCCAGCATTGAATGCATATTTGTAAAAAGTGGCCAAATTAATACAACAAATTAATGCAAATACAATACATTCAATCATGCATATGATTACTTGGGTTTTGCTGTAGAGACAGTGCAGGTTGCAGTCATGATTTTGAAATACTTTGCTAAATGGCTGGACTTTCTTTTCAGCTGCTTTCGGGCCCATGTGCAAGGATACTTTGCATCAGGGTAATGTAAAAAAAATTACCTGAGACACTAACTCAAGTAGGATGAGGATGAGTTTTGATTTAAAGTCACAGTATTATGCCAGATTTATTTTCTATATTTATCCCGACAGCAAAATAAATCAAAATAGTACCAATCTGCTTTAATGGTGAGCAGTTTTCTCAATTGACTGTGCAGCATGCTACCAGTCCCAGTGACATACCTATAATTAGTAGTATTTTATCATTGCGTTTATACATCTTAAAATTATTTCTCTATATACAGTAAATGTTTTGTCACAATTTTAATTGGATGTAGTATTAAAATTTAGCACTATGACGTCTGTGAATTGTGCATTTACAGCCTCTATACTGTAGTCAGTTAGAAGCTTTGGAGACAGAAGACAAGTTGTGCAATTCTAATATTGTAGTAAACTCAGCTGTGTGTTGGACTGCGTACTAAATGATCAGCCTAGTTCAATAAAGTTCAGAAGGACCCTCCACCCTCGAAACATAACCTTTTTTAATTGAAAAAAATTGTATTCTTTTTCTAGGTTCAGCTCCAAAGTTCTTTTTGTGCTGATATACCTGTGTACCTTTGCAGCTTGTGATGACGCTGTTCAGCCAACAGGACCATCCGTTTACTTCTCCGCTGGGAATCCTCTGGAGCATCTGAAATAAATAGATCAATTATAGACATCCTGTTGGTGGCAACTTTGACTGGATCTTTCCTTGAGTTACACATAGGAGGAAATTTCCAAATAGATGGAAAATTGTGGCTTAACTTCTTCCTCCCCCCTTGCATTGGCAGAGATGCACAAGACGCAGTCTATGGAAGAAATGGTTATGATTATGGAGTCTATCGTTTACGGGTGGAATTCCAGAGAGGCAGAGGAGTTGGCGGAGTCGGCGGTGGATCTAGAGGAAGACCAGGACCAGCTGCCCGCAGATCAGATTTCAGGGTCATTGTCTCTGGTGCGTTTTTGTTTCCGTTTCATGTTTGACAGCCAATGTTTTTGCTATAAACCTGAATACTTGGAAGGTCGTTCAGTGTAGAATGTCCATGTAAAGCTAGGGTGTCCATATGATGGCCCACAACTTCTGGCGATTGAACCCACAAAGTCCAATCAACTTGGTTTCAGTTTAGTATTGCATATTCCATACTATTTAAATTTTATGATCTTGGAGATTTAGAAAAGGTGCATTTGGCAATAAACGCTAAATGAAAATGTCAACATCAATTAACCGGAATATTCATTTAACCTTTATATTGGACAACGAGGAACCGTGTGTGCGCCATGACCTAAGTTTGGACCTAAAGCTTTGGACACTCCTGGTATCAAGCAACTTCATATGTTTAAGGATGAAGATCATTAACGAATGCAGCTTCATACATGGGTTTATGTACTGATACTTATTCTGCTACAGAACTAAAGTGCACAGTATAACAAGTGCATTATGTCACTTTACCTGGACATCTTCAGAACAGGATTTTAAAAACTGTGCCGGCCATTTACATATTTTTGTTTTAAATCTTGCATCTTAAATGTGATCAAAAATATATGGTTTAAAAATTGTACTAAAGAAGTTTTTTTTTCATTGTTGCCCTTTTCCTTTTTTTCCCCTGCCAATTTTTACCTTTCTACGACTTCTCTACCCTCCCCCCCACCTCATGGCATTGGCTACTTATAATGCTGTGATTCCACGGTTTCCTGTAGAGGCTGCAGTTCAATCTTAGGCATAGACAGCAAACAGTTTTACTCTGGATACTAACGAACATAGGCAAGTCTGATCCAATGTCCATATAAGAGTACTTTACTGTGGGCATCAGTGGATGTCGTACAGGATTGGGAACTCAGGCTAAATGGGAGAAAACTCATATCAAAGGGACAGTGAAATAATTTGTAACAGCACTTCAGTGTTTCTTTTTTAAATATCATCACTCTTCAGGAATTGCCACTGATTGTTTAGAGTAAAAACAGAAAACACTCGAAAAATACTTTAGATCAGTCAACATCCTAAAGAGATAAAGACAAGTTAATGTCTGAGCTGAGACTGTTCTACAAATTCTTTTTCTACTTTGTTTGCTGACTGATCTGTGATTTGCTGTTTTACTCCCAATTTCTAACATTTCTTCTAACTTTGTGAATTGACTCCCCTGGACCAATGCTTCAGACCTTTTGGAGAGAACATGCATCTGAGGTCCATGTGTTCCTGTCACACTGATCGAAGAGAATGCTGGGACGGGACAGTTTCTTTCTGGATTCCATCTTCAAAGATTCTGCTTAATTTTGCCTGTCACAGATCACTAATTGATGTGATGATATTCAGCCTGCATCCTGCCCTCTCTGATCTAAACCCAGTGGGTATTTGGATGTCTCTCACTTGTAGAATTAGCTGCTTATTTTGCTTCCTGTTGTTACGTTCTTGTATATTTTGTTTTTGCCACATCTAACATGTCAGTCCTGTTAAAGAAATTAGAACCAAGAGATTAAAAACAAAATTGTGGAATTGAAACACATAGTCTTTATGGCATACTCTGAGGGCAGCTGATCTGTTTTTCCTCAGATCTGTTCATGAATTATATTTTTTAACTAACCAAAGATTCTAAATACAAAATCCAGCAGCCCACATAGCAGATCACTCCAGGGATGTGTCATGGACCAAGCTGTGCTAAATAACTTGCTGTATGTATTTTAAATATATTTTGTGTGGGTGAAGAAGAAGATCCCTATAAAGCACTTTGCCAAACTAGTACTTAACATGGTGAATCTGTTGTTTAAGGACCAGTCAGGTCTAATGCTACAGGAGGAAATATTTGTCAACAGCAAAACACGAGTGCACAAAAGCTGGAGACACCTAAGAGACAGTTTGACACACTCAGAATTACTAATGTGTGATTTTATTGGGGAGAAATTGGTCTTTGAAGTATTATTTCCTCACTTTTGAAATCTTCTGAATCAAACTTTTCAAATGGTTTGAATGCACAGCACATCTGATCTTATTCCTTGGGGGATAACACTTGCAAACTCTCTCCTTGTCAGGACTTCCTCCCTCTGGCAGTTGGCAGGATTTGAAGGATCACATGCGAGAGGCCGGTGATGTTTGCTATGCAGATGTTCTAGGAGAAGGTGCTGGAGTGGTGGAATTTCTCCGCAAGGAGGACATGGATTATGCGGTGCGGAAGCTTGATGATACAAAATTTCGCTCTCATGAGGTTAGTTTGTTCTGGCTGGATATACTTGTTAGGAAATTCCAAACAGGTATTAACATATTAATGATGCTGCTAGTCTGAATGGCCAGTGTTTAATATGAAACCAATTAATCAGAAGGGTTTATATTTTCTTTTGGTCTCTGAATTAGCTGATGTCACCTAAATTAGCAATGGAGTGACAACGTTAGGCTCCCTTCCCCTTGAGTAAGCCACGGAGGAATAACTCAATCAGGGCTGTTCATGTGGTTGCTAATTCAGTTCCCAACCATGGATGTTCAAAAAAAGTGCAGGATGGTTTGACTAATTTCTCCCGATAACAGACCTTTGTCGACACAAACGGTCTTGGCCGATTTGTTCATGGTTAGTGCTCCACCTTGGTGAGGCACTAATGCCCAACCCAATCTGTTACAGATCTTAAGTGCTGTTTGATTATCCATCAGAAACTAAATTTCGCTTAATGTTTTAAAACATATTGTACATTTGAGACTGGACATAAAGCTTAGCTGCACATTTATCTTAGCCAAAAAAGTGTTCTCCCTCTCTTCAAATGAGTGATGTCATACATGAATCTGAGTGCTGATGAGATCCCAGGCAAGTAAACCAAATTTCCCAAAGACTGAAAAATCAAGTCCGATAAAATGTCCCTTCAACTGTTTGCATCAAACAGGGTGCTGACTGTTACCCAATCAGTCCATGTTCGCAAAACTTGAACCACAGTGTCTTAATATTAAATGTGATTGTGCAATTGGACAATATTTGCTGGATAGTCCTGAATCTGCAAAGAATTAAACTAACATCTAATTTATGACTGTCAGTTGGGCTTGCAATATGACACACTTGTGTATGCAGGGTTCTGTTCTTTGCAGATACAAAATACATGTAAGCATGTTTCAAATCTCAGCTATTTGCTGGTTCATTTCTCAGTAATTATAAGTCAGACTGAACCTGCAGCAAGTGGTGAGGGAACCAACTCGAGGGAAAAACATACTCTACCTCATCATCAACAATCTGCCAGCTGCAGGTGCATCTGTGTATGACAGTATTGGTAAGAGTGACTACCACACACACATTATGGAGATGTAGTCCTGCCTTCACATTGATAATATATTGCATCATGTTGTGTGTGGCACTATCACAGACTCCAAACAGATTCAGCAACTGAAGAGTGGGCATTTATAGCCGATCAACAGCAGTGGAATCATACTCCAGCGCAGTCTGCAACATTATGGTCCGTCAAACCCACCACTCTGCCATTACAGTCAAGCCGGGGATCAACCTTGGTTCAATGAAGAGTGCAGGAGGGCGTACTAGGAGTAACACCAGGTGTGTCTGAAAATGAGGTGTCAACCTAGTGAAACTATAAAATAGGACTGCATGCATGTCAAACAGCATTAGCAACAAGTGATGGAGCTAAGCAGTTCCACAACCACCAGATCCTCGTGAATGGTGGTGGATATTTAAACAACTCAGTGGAGGAAGAGGCTGTACAAATATCTCCATCCTTAATGGAACAGGCCAGCACATAAGTGCAAAAGAATAAGGATGAAATATTCGCAACAATCTCCAGCCAGAAGTTCTACTTCTGTATCACAGATACCAAACTTAAGGGAATTCGATTCACTCCATGCGATATAAAGAAACAGTTGGATGCACTGGACACTGTAAAGGTTATGGGCTGTGACAGCATTCCAGCAATAGTACTGAAAACTTGTGCCCTCGAATTTGTCACACCTCCTAGCCAAGCTGTTCCAATACAGCTACAACACTGACAGCTACCCAGTAATGTAAAAGAAATTGCCTGGGTAATGTCCTATACACACAAAGCAGAACAAATTCACCTGGCCAATTACAGCCCTATCAGTCTATTCTTAATATCAGTAACATGATGGAAGGTGTCATCAACAGTGCTACCAAGCAGCACCCGCTTTGCAATGACACGCTCACTGATGCCCAGTTTGGGTTCTTCCTTGGCAATTCTTCCCTGGCCTGGGTTCAGACATGGACATCAGACCTAAATTTCATTGATAAGGTGAGTGCATTCGACTGATTGTGATACTGGTTGGAGTCGTATCTGACAAGTAGGAAAACGATTGTGGTTATTGGAAATCTATCATTTCAACTCCAGGACGACCACCTAGTGATATTCGCTTATGAATTCACAATGTTCAGCATTATTCCTTATACTGAAGCAGTCCATGTTCCAAAGCAGCAATACCTGGACAATATCCAAGCTTGGGTTGAAAAGGGTCAAATAACATTTGGAATGTTCAAATGCCATAACCATCTCCAGTAAGAGACAATCTAACCACTGACTCATGACATTGAGGGTGTTTCCACCACTGAACATCTGTCAACATACTGGGAGTTAACTGAACTGGACTACCATATAAATACAGTGACTACAAGAGCAAGTCGGAGGCTGGAAATGCTGCAGCAAGTATCGCATCTTTTAACTCCCTAAAGCCCACCATCTACAAAGCACAGGCCAGGAGTGTGATGGAATTCTCCACACTCGCCTGGGTGGGTGCAACACAGCACTTTGGAAGCTCGACACCTTCCAGGACAAAGCAAGCCTGCTTTATTGGCACCACATCCACAAATATTTCACTCCTTCCCCCTCAAATCCCAGTACCAGTAGTGTGTACTATTTATAAGATGCACTGTAAAAACTTACCAAGGCTTCATAGATACTGCCTTCCACTGCCATCTCAGAGGCTACGGGCAGATACATGAGAACACAACCATCCGCAGGTTGCGTTTACGTCCACACACCATTCTGACTTGGAATTATATCAGTTGTTATAACAGCACTATACTAAATTATCTGTACTGTACTGAAAGTTAGCTGACCACCACCACCTCATACATTTAGAAATCAGTAGCAAATATTGGTATTACAAGTGATACTCACAACCTTGAATTTTTTTTAGATAGGGCTGTGGAAGAAAGTGAGTGGGTTTGTTTGGTGGTTAGCAAGATTAGAAGGGTGCAGGTTTTGTATATGAGGAGATCTGTTGCCAGTATTAATGAGCTTGTAGGGCAGAAATGTTGAATGGAAATGGCAACCTATGAAGGGAGCAGGAGATATGTTTCTTAGATAACAAGGTTTTGGTGGGTTGGGTGATGAGTTCAATAGTTCAGACATACCAGTTCCATGAAGGACATTGGAGTCTTTGGGTAAACGGACAACTGATTTTGAAGACAAAGATATTTTATGAAAATTTCACCTGGAGTTTGCAGTGAGGCTGAAAAGAAAGGTGTTTAAAAAAATTAAGAAGGTAGTTATTGATGGATTTCCTAGTCTCCTGAATGATGTTTGAGGAATTAGAACTCTTTGATGAAGGAAAGAGAGCACATTGAAGCCTGGTCTGACAGACAGAAACTAGGCACCAGTTATTTTCAAATTCATGTTTCTCTGGACTTAAGGGTAAAAGCAGGCCTTCAAGAAGAGGAGCAGGAGGATTTTCCCAGGGTTTAAGCTATAGGGAGAGGCTTAATAGGCCAGGGCTATTTTCCCAGAGCGTTGGAAGCTGCGGGGTGACCTTACAGAAATTCATGAAATCATGAAGGCACAGATAGGATGAATAGCCAGGGTCATTTTCCCCAGGGTAGGGGAGTCCAAAACGAGAGGGCACAGGTTTAAGGTGAGAGGAGAAAGATTTAAAAGGGACCTAAGGGGCAACTTTTTCACACACAGGCTGCTGCGTGTATGAGCCCGAGCTGCCAGAGGAAGTGGTGGAGGCTACTTCACTTACAACATTTAAAAGACATATAGATACATGAATAGCAAGGGTTTAGACGGATATTGGCCAAATGCTAGCAAATGAGACTAGATTAATTTAGGATGTCTGGTCAGCATGAAGGATTTGGACCAAAGGGTCTGATTCCATGCTGTACAGCTGTATCACTATTCCTTACAGCAGTAGTTTTGATTTGGGGGTGGGGGGTCTGGACCGTTTGTATATCCAAGCTGTCATTCATTACAAATGAAAACTCATTGCAGTTAAGAATGATGTTGTGAATAGCTTGATGCATATTTTTATAGTTATTGGGAAGATGAATAGTCTAAATGATGAGCAAAATATGAAGAAGGTGGGCTTCATGACAAGAGCTTGGAGTTGGTGGCAGTGATAAGAAAAATCAAAGAAGAGATGCCAGTTCAGGAAACTGGTAAAAGCAGCTGACTGGATCTTTTTGGTGACAGAAATCCAAGAATTGGCATTGTTGGAGGTAAAAGGATGAAGGAAGTAGCGGAAAAGAGGTTTAAGAGGATGACTTGCAGTAAGAGAAAAAGCCAGAGGTTATCTGCGCATTCCAGGGTGATCCTGGAGTAGTAAACAGTTTTAGCAGATGATGGCATTACCTAAAGGTACTTTGTGATCCACCCAACTCCTAGTAGTGACTGGTTAAAATGGTTGACCATTATATATGTTTTATGTCCAAGGAACAGAATTGAAGAGCCCCAGTTTCACTCTTATCAAAAGGAATGGTCAGGTATAAGTCTCATGGTTTTAATGGGGTGATGGGGGAAAACTATGGTGTCATAAGTAAATGTAAGATGAGAGACAGTTGTATTCTACAGTCAACACTTACTAAAACTTGCTGGAGACTCTTCGAATTTATCTTATATAAATTTTATAGTCAGTGTTTAGAAGGTTGTTTCCTCATACATCTGGATTAGGTGTCAAATCAGGTCCCAGGAATAAAATGTCTAAATCACTCAGGCACCTAGGGTACTTTCTAATGAATAAAAGAGGATTGTTAACTTTGTGGGCAGTGTTTACTGTGTCGTGGTAGTAGATAACCCAGTGCCAACCATTAAATACTTAAGGTAACTGCATGTTTTCTACCTTTGTGTTGATTTTATAATTGTTCTATCAGGTCAAATCTGTTGATTTTTAACCTTGGCAGCAAGTGTCGTGGTCTCTCGCCCTTTCAATTATAATTGCTTCAATCTAGGTGGCCGAGCCACCACTTCCATCTTTGTATCTCTCCGCCTTTCTACTTTGCTTTCCTCCTTTTTCAGAAACCACCTACCTTTTTAGCCAAGTAAATATCTCCTCAGGTGGCTCAGTGACAATTTTCTTTTTAGTAGTGATCCTGAGAAGTGTTTTGGGGCATTTGAGTAGTGGGCTTCTGCTTCTGGCTTAGGGAGGAAAAGATCAGCTCAAGTTGCTAGCCCAGTTGAGTGGTGTAATTTGTGAACTTCAGCTGAAGATGACTTAAAGCTGGGATGTGGCACCTCATTCCTCGGTGTTCACAGTGCGATCATGTGAATGTTTCTCAGTGTATCTGAATTCTCTGGTACCCTGCAGAAGTCAGTATCTTCTGGATGAGAAAGAGTAACAAAACTGTGCTGTGTTGAAGTATCTGCTATCGATGAGAAACTAGCTGTTTTAATTTCATCCTTGAACTTTTTCCCCCCACAGGATCTGATAACAGCTCTGATACCAATCATTTCTTTTTCAGGGAGAAACTGCTTATATTAGAGTTCGTGCAGACAAGCCCAGAAGTTCTAGTTACGGCAGGTCAAGATCAAGGTCCCTTTCTAGAGGTCGTTATTCTCCCTATCAAAGTAGAAGCTCCCCTCGGTATTCACCGAGACCCCAATATAGATGAGGACTTCATAGTCAAAAATTTACTTTTTAATCCACATTCCATCATCGGCCGTTAGTTCCTTTTCCTTCAATTCTATATTTCGTGATATGCTTTGAATTAAATAAACTTGATTTTTTTCTTTTTTAATTATTGACTTTGTTGTCTTGTTCCATGGACCTTTACTGGCTTCTTAAATAATTTAGCATACCTCTTTTATTAAATAAAATTGTAGCCAGGGAAATGCTGTGTGTTTATTTGTGTAGAAAGGTATTTTGTACTTTTCACTGTTCCCTGCTTCATTAATGCACACCAACTGAGTACATCTCTGGTGTTCTAATATTTGTCATTGATAATTTGAAATATTAAGAGTTTATGAAAGAAATGAACTATGAAGAAAATGTTAAATTGGACACTAACTTAGGATTTTTCACTGAGTGCTTGCTTGTTAAGAGATAGTGGCAGTGTCAGCCTTGGTTCAGTGATAGCTGTAGCAGAAGGCCTTCCTTAGAACAGTGTGATCACGTTAGTGGAGCAAGGAGCACCAACAGAAATGCAGTAATTTGCATGAGACTAAATAATGTTTATTCAACTGGCTTAATTTCTTATCTTGAAAGGTGGCATTTCCAAGAATGCAATATTCCCTTAATACTCCACATGAAATATCACCCTAGATTATGCACAGATTCCTGAAGTAGGAGGCAAAACCATGAATTTCTGCTTCAAAGACGAGAATGCATATCTCAATATTCAAATAAAATCAACATTTTTTCTATTCAATTAAATTTAAACAAAAACAACAAACCACAAGTTGATAGAGAAATAATCTACACCACTGAATTTCACTTCTTTGGCACTACCATTTGATGTGAAAAACTGCTTCACTTGACCAATCTGGTGCATTTGAATCTTCACTGCAGCAGATGCAAGTTCCGTGATGTCAAGTTGTCTGCAAGAAAGTGGAATTCCTCACCACAAGTGTCCATTTTGAAATTGTTAATTCCAAAATTTCCTCTGTCATCATCACCAGTTAGAATGCTGAATGAAGCTGTCTCTCTCTTCCTTCTTTGGCAGTGGAATATTCCCTAAAAAATGAAAAGACATTTATTTATATTAGGCAAAATATATCTTAAGACAATGTAAAAAACATGATAACTTTCTCAAAGTATCTTTGGTTGCAAGTTGCCACTTGCATCACCTTCAAGGCCCTGCCTCTCAGACCAGTACTTGGAAAGTAAAATGACATTGCAGGTGCTTAGCCCATTATTCCTAGACCATTTTGGTTCTGCCCTACATAGGGAGAAATCACAGGCAGAGCACTTAAGCAAAGGCAATCTCTTGCCAACAAATATGGAAATTCTTACCATGAGATATTCCTGCTTTACCTTGTGTTTAGAGTGACACCTGCTGAACTTTTAACTCAGAACCTTTTCTAAACAACCTCAAACAGAATGCCATAATTATTAAATGGCAGCCAGAATCTTCCTTCACAGAATAAGTGGTGGGAGAGACTGCCTTAAAAAGGTGATATCAATCAGGTTATGGTAATGCCTTTAAAACATTATTAGAACCAGCTTCCTAATTTTCTTCTGAAAACTTAACTTGCATTGGCTACAGATCTATAGGATCAGCAAACGTGATAAATCAACTCAGTGGACACTCTTCATACAAACCAGTAAGAGGCAGCAGGTGGTGACATGTTCTACCATGAGGACCATCACAGCTAAGTCTGAATACATCTTCAAATGACAAACACATTGGTCACAGTTAAGTAATCCAAACACAGAAATACTGGCTGTTATCTTACACATCCCTGAGGAACAAACTCCGCACCTCGGCTGAGATCATCATAATCTACAGCAGACCCATAACAGGGTTGCTCTTTGCACTTGTTTTTTGTGAACTGTTGAAATGATTTAGACAATACGAGTTCTGCTGTCAAGCGATCACAATTTTCATTATATTGAACTGAACATTACAGCAAGAATTCAACACATTTTTCCAAATGAATACTTTAATGCTAAACTGCAAATAAAGTTGAGCATTTAAAATTAAATGCTGCCAATGAGAATACTTGGCTAGTTCTAAATCAAACTCACCCATCAACCTGGCTGTCATTTTCAGTTCAGAAAAAGTGTGACACCACACTGCATCAAACAATTTTACAAAGAAATATATTGTTCAGACTGACTCCCAAGATTTTTTTTGGACAACTAGCTTAAACTATATAGACAGGAAAGTCTAGGTTTTGTCTAATTCTGTGCCATGTTAATTGAACTCAAGTCACAGCAAGAGACTTACAATCAGCCTCGGTCATCCCAGGATAGGGAAAGGGGGGATCAAAAAAAACCCAGCCAGGATTTCGCCTTCATCACTATGCAAGCCTACTTTGATTTCCTGTCAAATCTAATAGTGATCAATACAGTTGTAGACAAGTGTAATGAAAAGCTCCTGCATTTCTGTGAAGTCTGAAGTTGGATTAAAAAAAGTTCAATTTTAGAAGTCACACTGAAAACTTAACATGATTTCCCAACCCAACTTCTAAATGCTATACATTGATTTTCTATTGAGAAAATCATAAAATGTGATACTTCCAGGCAAGAACAATTTGAATCTCATCATTTATCTCAAAGCATAGCTAGAAGTGGGAAAACAATATTAAAAATCACTGCAAAGAAGTTAAAAGAACCATGGTTAAAGAAATACCACAGGTAATGTTGATAAATGTTTGGACTCACATCATTCTGTGATGGAAACTGATTAACAACAGGTTGACATCAGCTTTCATTATTCACTGCAATGACAGCATTGAGGAAAGCAGTACGACTTAACCCTTCAGTTGTTAGCAGTTTTCCATACAGAAAATCATCCCATCAATAGATTGCATGGTAAGTTGTCTGTCTTCATCAGGGATAGTTCAAACCATACTGAAAGGATATTTAAGGAGGAGAATCCATGAGCTCTCCTTATAACCAACTTAGAGAAGAGTGTACTGTAGGTACTCTTGGAGACAGCCCATGAACTAAATTAGAGATCAAGACCTCAAGGATCACTACGGCTATGAGCAAACTGGAATGGCGAGAAATAGATGATGGAAGTGAACGTGTGACCAAGTGATTGGGAAAGAAGGGTTTCATTTAAGTACTGGGACAGCAAGAAACTACTAGGCTAGGCTAAGAATTCCTAACAGAAAGGAAAAATAAAGTGGTCACTATGATGCAGTTCTAAGAAATAAATTGCAGTCACAAATTTGGACGCTTTGACCTGGCGGCACTTACGGACATAGCTGCAAGATGGTTTGGATTGGGAACTTGTAAGTTACTGAGGCAAATGGTGGCAGAGGAGAAATAATTTTGATGATTAAGGATGAAATCATCTCAATGATAAGAGAGCTAATAACAAAAGGTAGACAGTGGAGACTTTATGGCTAGAACAAAGAATTGAAAATGATTAAAGATTATATGAGAACTGTTGCGGTTTCTGTAGCAGATATGAAGCTGGTATGTTGTGTAAATATAAAGATTAGACAAACGTAGTAGTGGTAGTGTTCTTAATGAGATTTTGACTTTTATAAAGATTGCCATAACAATATGATGTCGGAACTTGTCAGATAGGTGAATTTCATGAGTGTATCTGAACTTATTTAACAATATTTCCAGGAGCCAACAAGAGGAGATATCAGGTATGGTAACGTGTAATGATTTAGTTAGTGGTTTAATGGTACAAGAACACATTTATCTAACAGTAATTATAATATGGTTGAATAAATGTGTAGTTTAAAAAGGAGAAATGCAAAACAACTACCAGCAATTCTAGATTAAGAGAAGGCTGATTTCAAAAGGATAAGCAAGACAGTGTCCACAGTAAACTGGACAAACGTATCAATGGGTATCTATCAGCAATGACAGATCTGTGGGAGGACTCCATGTTGAGGGATACACACTAAAGCTTAAAGCAGAGGTCCAATGCGGAAAGGTCACTGTGCAAGGCCTTCCAGTCATAATACACCAAGGAGTTGGAAACTCTATCAAACCGCTCGAGATGCGTGACCGATGAGTATTGTAAAATTGTATTGCAGCACCTCAGAGTGGAGTGCACTGTATGCAGCAAAGTTGAAGCCTATTGCACTTTCTGTAATTTTCAATTTGACTGTATGCCTGACGTGAAATGTATATTGCAAATTTTAAGCAGTATTGCAATTATATGGAGGCACCCAAGAGTGGAACATGTTGAATGAAGACAAGCTGAATTTTACTGCACTCTAATTTTCAAAATATTTTGTTATGTACTTTTTCAAATTTTATGAATAAAGTATATTTTTGTGGTACAGGACTAGTTTTATACACCTAAGGAGTAAGACACTGACTCATCAGGAAATACAACTGAACAATTAAAGATGTAGGGGACAACATAAAACAAAGCAAATGCATATAAAAATGCAGAGTTAAAAAAACACATCCTGGTGAATAGGAAATATATAAAGTACATCCCAATATAGTGTCAAAGCAGAAAAATAGGGAGTAGGACAAGGAGCTCGGAGGGGTATTAAAATTAACACTTCAGAATAAAGAGTAATCAGGAGGAACGTACCGATAACAGTGACACTGTCAATAGAAGTGAGGACATGGCAGACATGCTAAGTAATTATTTTGCATCTGTAGTTGAATTAGAAGAAGATATCTCAACCAAACTAATCAATGAGTCAGGGTCGGAGACCCACATAAGTGATGAGGCAAAGTAATAACAATGTGGATAATGTGAAGAGGGATCAATCCCACCTCTGACCTTAAGATGTAGGAAAGGTCATTGATGGAATAGCTGAAGATGTCACAGCCCAGGAGAGAAGCCTGAGGAGCGGGGGGCTCTTGGGAGCAGTGGTGACGTCGCTATGCTGTTGCAGGCCCAGGTTCAAATCCCATGTACTGCAGATGTGTGTCACAACATCCTCCACAGGTTGGCTAGAAAATATCGATCACACAGATAATGGAAACGGCCTGATTTCAATCCATTTATTAAAGTTAGTACACTGACAGTTGCTAATTCAGGGATAGACGCTTTCCAACAATCCAATATTATTAAGAGGGCCCTCATGGCGCAGTGGTAATGTCCCCATCTCTGAGCCAGGAGGCCTGGGTTAAAGTCCCAGCTATTCCAGAGTTATGTAATAATGTCTCTGAACAGGTTGGATAGAAAATATCTACCCTGACGAACTCCTGCAGAGACATACTGGGGCTAAAATGACTGACCTGAAACAACCTCCAACCAACTGCCTATGTGCCAGGTATGACTCCAGCCAGTGGACAGACTTCCATGAAGGTGTTCCGCAAGCTTGCTTTTGCCAGTCAATGCATTGACTATAGGAGCTGGGAGGTTCTGTTGTGGCTGTACAGGACATTAGTTAGGCCATTTTCACAATACCATGTGCAACCCTGGTCTCCCTCCAATAGGAAGGATGTTGTGAAAACTGAAAGGGTTAAGAAAATATTTACAAGGATGTTGCCAGGGTTGAGGGTTTGAGCTGTAAGGAGAGGCTGAATAGGTTGGGACAATTTTCCCTGGAGCAGCAGGGGCTGAGCGGTGACCTTATAGAGGTTTATAAAATCTTCAGGGGCATGGTTAGGGTGAATAGGCACGGTCTCCTCCCCCCCCCCAGCCAGTATTGGGCTGGCATGGGAAGAGAATCCAAAAATAGAGGCCATAGGTTTAAGGTGAGAGGGAATGACTTAAAAGGGACCTACAGGGGAAACTTTTTCACACAGAGGGTGGTGCGTGCATGGATTAAGCTGCCAGAGGAAGTGGTGGAGGCTGGTACAAATACAACATTTAAAAGGCATCTGGATGGATATATGAACAGGAAGGGTTTAGAGGGATATGGGCCAAATGCTGGCAAATGGCACTAGAAAGATATCTGGTCAGCATGGATGAGTTAAGACTGAAGGGTCTGTTTCCATGCTCTGACTATGTCAAAAGCAACTCTCCCTCACTTCTTCTGGAGTTCAGCCTAATTTACCATGTTTGAACCAAGGCTGCAATAAGATCAGGAGCTGAGTGGCCCTGGCAGAACCCAAACTGAGCTGGTTATTATTGAACACATGCTGTCTAATGGCATCGTGAAGCCATCCCTTTACTGATAACGAACAGTGAGAAGTAGGGGTGGGAATTGAGCCAATATTTAGAGGGATATGGGCCAAATGCTGGCAAATGGCACTAGAAAGATATCTGGTCAGCATGGATGAGTTAAGACTGAAGGGTCTGTTTCCATGCTCTGACTATGTCAAAAGCAACTCTCCCTCACTTCTTCTGGAGTTCAGCCTAATTTACCATGTTTGAACCAAGGCTGCAATAAGATCAGGAGCTGAGTGGCCCTGGCAGAACCCAAACTGAGCTGGTTATTATTGAACACATGCTGTCTAATGGCATCGTGAAGCCATCCCTTTACTGATAACGAACAGTGAGAAGTAGGGGTGGGAATTGAGCCAATTGGATTTGTCCAACTTTTTGTGGATTTGAGATACCTGGGTAATTTTCCACATTGTTGGGTAAATGCCAGGATTTTATCTGGAACAACTTAGCAAGGGACATGGCTAACTGGGGAGCACAGGTCATCAGCACTATTGTCAGGAGGTTATTGGAGCCTCTGCAATATTCAGATCCTTCAATGGTTTCTTGGTACCTGTAAAGCGAGTCAATTTTGCTGAAGACTGGCATTGGTGATCCTGAGGAGCACAGGAAGAGGTTAAGATGAATCATCTACTCAGCACTTCTAGATGAAGGTTTAAGATTATAAAGCAAAGCGGCAGGATTAGGCCACTGAGTCTGCTTTGCCATTCAATGAGGTCACAGTTGATCTGACAATTGTTAACTTCATTTTACCGTCTTTTCACCATAACTTGCAACTCTCTCACTGATTAAAAGTCTGTATCTCAGCCTTCAATAGACTCAACAGCCCTCTGTGGTAAAGAATTCCACAGATTCACCATTGTCTGACAGAATAAATTCCTCCTCATCTCTGTCTTAAATGGGTGCTGCTTACTCTGGTCTTAAATGCTCCCACAGGCAGGAACAAGAAAGATTCCCAGATTCAAGGGTCAAACTATGAGGAGGAGGTTCCACAAACCAAGGGTCTGATGAGTCTTCATGAGAACTGGTAACAGCGTGGAACAAGTGGTATTTATACTGCAGTCAAAAGTTGAGAGAGGTGAGTGGACAGGTGACAATGGAGCCGAGAGAGAGAGAGAGTGTCCTGAAAGAGGTGGGTAAGCAAGGAGATTATGGATTGTAGGTCAGGAAAGAGAGAAAAAAAAGTTGACTGTGATAATTAGAGCTTTGTATTAGAGCAAGTTTGCAATGTTAATTATAGCTCTGGCATTGAGATGAAAATTGACACTGACACCTTCCAGCAATAACCGAAGAGGATGCCACCTGATGAATTTGAAAGCACCAAAGATGGTGAAGCTGGCTGAACGTACCTGGAGGTGCGACAAGGTATCCCTCTACAACCTGTTTCACATTGCTCAGGATTGCATCTGCACAGTAACCTTCCGTGACCGTGTCTGCACGCAGATACAATGGCCTGTGTGATAAAATAGAAATGTTTTGAGAACGGATTTGAAAGGTACTATAGCTGTAGTCCATTGATCCCTCAGATCAGTGATAAGACAACTCTACAAGAACAGAGGAACTTGGAGCAGGAGTAGATTACAGTAAATCTCCATTTGACATTAACTTAGCAACATTGGTTTTGTGTTAATGAAGCCTATAATTTCACTGAGCATCCTTATGTTTGTTTTTGCATCACGTCCTGTGTGGTCCAACTGGCACCATTCTGAAGGTGCCTCTCCCACTGATTTGCAGCATCTGCCTGTGCTTAACGCTCCGACATGTAACGTCTCCCCTTTCTGGCCCCACCCTGAAACTGAACCTCCTGCGTCCTGACTGACCCACTCGCCACTTCATTCTCCTGACTGTGCATTCTTGTTCAAGATCCAGGTCCAATTCCAGAGCCCCAGGAGTTATGAAAGTGTGGATCCCAATAGTGCAGAAGTCCCAAGCTGGGACCTCTTTAATCCATGTGTTTTTATAAATTCTAGTTGAGCTCTGCTTCTCACCAGCACCCATGTCCACTGCCCTTATTGACAGTGGAAGTTCTAGAGTGCACATGACAAGCTGAAGCTAGGGCACATTGATAAGAACGTCTGCCTGTCTGTTTCCAGCGCTCTCTTCTGTGCCACGTTTGCAGCCTCCATTGGTCCCCTGTTCAAAGGCCTTAGGGTGAGATGTCCCCCATTCCCTGCATCGATACTCCCTTTTCCATCTCAACCAATCTTGACTCTGGAAAATAAAAGCCAAATCCTGGAGGATGCTGGAAATCTGAAATAAAAACAGAAAAGGCTGGAAATTCCCAGCAGGTCTGATTACCATCTGCAAAGAGAGAAACATTTCAAGCCAATGACCTGCTTAACATTCACAGGGTTTTTTGTTATATTTTAACTATGTTTTTGTCACTGGTTGATTGTATGCATTACCCGCTGGTTTACGGACATAAAATTCAAATCAATCTGCCTAAATTAAATGCAAAGTCTTCGGGATTAAAATATTTGTATCGACAGTCCTGGGTGCACATTCATGGTCAGCACATTGGAGCTTTTTCACGGGAAATCTTTCCAATTTAATCTTAATTGTGCAGTTTTCTGAGATAGTGAGCCTGGAATCAATGACAGACCACCTCTGGTGCTGAATTCGTTCATAAATAGTAATGAGATACCTTGTGCTGTCCTGTACTCTCTGACGGACACAGAAGACTCTGATAGGATATATTTCTTGATTCCCAATAAGCCATTCGTCAAGTTATTGACCACTGAGCATGGTGGTTCAGTGGCTAGCACTGCTGCCTCACAGAGCCAGGGACCCAGGCTCAATTCTACTTTCGCTTGACCGTGTATGGTGTTTTGCACATTCTCCCCTTGTCTGCATGGGTTTTCTCCAGAAGTTCCAGTTTAAAGATGTGCAGGTTAGGTGGATCGGCCATGCTAAATTGCCCATAGTGTCCAGGAATGTACAGGCTAGGTGGATTAGCCATGGGCAATGCAGGGTTACAGGGATAGGGTGAGAGGACCAATGTGGACTCGATGTGCCAAATGACCTGCTTCCACATTGTAGGGATTCTATGATTCTAAGTTCTCTCAGTAAAGTGAAACAAAAGTGAACACTTCTCGATGACAATACTTCACAACATCCCTGCATCTCCTTCAAAACAATTCAGAGCCAAGGCCCCTCTCTCTTTCAAAAATAACAGTTCTTCAGCACTTTGAACGACAGTATGATGAAGAGCCAAGTGAGAAAGTCAGCATTTGGAATGCTCACATGGAGCACAGTCTCTCTCCCTCAAGCATCTCAATCCTGATTATCCCAGGCCCAAGAGATGTCAGGTTGGAACCCAAATACGCTGGAGATAAACCAGCAAGAAAAAATTAGGCAGCTTTCCACTGCAGCCAGGAACACTCGCCCTAATGAGGCTTGGACTTTGGAAAATGAATCGGTCTCAAGCCAAAGCTAGGAGAGGTGAAGAGCTGGGTCTTAACACGCATTTAAAAAAAAACACCTCTGGGTGTTAAAGGGGTTTAGGTTGGGAAGTCTAGAACATGTGGCCCAACTGTTTAAAGGCCTAGCTATAGTGGCATCTGAGCACCAGGATCATCAGCACACAAACTGGCAATAGGGTGGGGGTGAGTGTGTGGGAGGGGTGGTTAGAGACAGCACATTAAAGGGTGCAATTTCCAAAGCAGCACTGTTCCCAAGACCTCAGAGAGTGCCATACCCACGTTTCTGACAAAGCCTGGTGTTACATCAGTGGGAGCTCAAGTTCAGTTCTGTACCCAGTCTGACTTCCCACTGCAAACAGAAGGATTGTCAATGGTATACACAGTCTTTCACATTTGCACAACTGATAATCCCATTTTAGTTAACCTATTTCATTCTGTTACCTGACCAAAAAGGCAAATGCATCCACAATTTGTGAATTCTGTAATACAACCGTGGGGATAACTATTGCCTGCGTGTCCCCAAATTTATTAGAAGATAGAACAAGACACAACTGCACAGGATCAGTGAAACATTGCACATCAAGCTATCTACATTAGTGACATCTTTCACAAAAACACATAGGGTTATGAATTAGTAATTTCAAAAGAGTGAAACAGGAGGAAAGTAAGAGATAATAAGAGATCATTGATATCCATGTTGCTATAAGCATGACCTCTTGAGCATTGTTGTTCTAACAGCTCCATTATTTGCGGTCGATGCCTCCAGCAGCCGAGGTCCTAATCTCTGGAATTCTGTCCATAGATCTCCCCATTACTCTCTCTAATCTCCTTAAGATCTACCACTTTGGCCAAGATTTTGATAGTATCGCTGCAATAGATTTTCTGGTCAATAAGTTCTATACCAACAACAGTTTTCGTTTGTATAGCACTTTTAACATAGTAAAACGTAGCAATTGCTTCACAGGACCAAAACGGACACTGAACCAAAGGTTAGGTGACCAACACGAAGGAGTGTTTTAAAGGTAAAGAGATTTAAGGAGGAAATTTCATAACTTATAGCTGCTACATTTTATAGATTTATCAGCATAAAATATTTCACTTGCTTGTACAACTTTTTATAATCTGGTTCTGGGAGTTGGGTGTCACTAGCCAGGCCTGCATTTATTGTCCATCTCTAATTGCTCAGCGGGCAGTGAGGAGTCAACCACATTGCTGTGTATCACATGTAGGCCAGACTGGGTAAGAAGGACAGATTTCCTTCCCTAAAAAGGACATTAATGAACCAGGTGGGTTTTTAACAACAATTGACATGGTCGCCATTATTTTGATCTAATTCACCATCTGCCTTGGTGGGATTCGAACCCAGATCCCTCAACACATTGGCCTGGGATTCTGAGCGACTCACGCAGTGACCCCACCACCTCCCCTCACAGTCTAACTCTGTTGGTCTCTTGCGTTCTCGTTAATTTACCATCAGTTAAGACAGAGATACCATTACCTGTCCTCCAGCACTGAATCCATGGGCTCCACTCCCTCAGTGTCAACAGCATGCAGCTGGTTGGCAAACTGTATGGCATTTGCTAGCCTTTCTATACCCTCCTGGTTCCGAAAATCAACAAGTGCCAATCGTTCCAGGTGGTCAATCATCTCCATGGTAACCTAGAGTTTGTTGACATGAAAACACGTGGAGCACATTAAATCATTATAAATCTCTGCCTGGCATAGCAGGTAAATACTGTACCACAGAACCAGAGTTTATCACTGGTCTGTGCCAGGTTGAAGCAGTGGAGGTACTGTGTCCCTGGACTATGGAAGGGGAAAACTTTTGAATGTTTTCTGTATCTTTAATAAGTGACCAGTTGTATGCACCAACTTTTATATTTCCTCCCTTTCTCACCTGAAAGCACCAGTTTCCTAACTATTTCTACTGTCAACGGGTCCCTGTGTCCATTCACATCCAAGCTGCCTTCAGTGTGAAGTCTTGACTGTTTATTTAGGGTGCCTGGATTTAAAAGTTCATTTCAAGTCTGCCCACACTTTCACCGCAATTGGGGGATTGCTGGAGAGTTAAGGAATCAATGAATCTGCTTTCTCACCCAGGGATGGTGAGCAATCCTATCGTTGCACAGACCAGGGTCAAACTCACAGCCTCCCGGATCAACGTGGCTCTCAGTTAGAGGATTAGCGACCCACAGGTATGGTTTTCCACTGTTTTCCAACAAACGCTTCCTTACCTCTGGAAGCTCGCTGACCTCTGCAGGCTGCCAGGATGGAGTCTGAGGCACCTAAGAACAAAATCAAGAATAGAAATCTAAACCAGAGCAGATTGGTGCCAAACGTAGCTGAGTGGTCATCAATTGCCTGGCCACGGGCATGAAGACCGACCAGTTAGAGAAGATGGCGCCTGGTATGGAGGGAAGGTCTTACCAGGAAAGGCTGAGGGACTTGAGGCTGTTTTCGTTAGAGAGAAGAAGGTTGAGAGGTGACTTAATTGAAACATATAAAATAATCAGAGGGTTAGATAGGGTGGATAGGGAGAGCCTTTTTCCTCGGATGGTGATGGCGAGCACGAGGGGGCATAGCTTTAAATTGAGGGGTGAGGGAATGGAACGCTTTGCCTGCAACAGTAGTAGATTCGCCAACTTTAGGTACATTTAAGTCGTCATTGGATAGGCATATGGATGTACATGGAATAGCGTAGGTTAGATGGGCTTGAGATCGGTATGACAGGTCGGCACAACATCGAGGGCCGAAGGGCCTGTACTGTGCTGTAATGTTCTACGTTCTATGTTCTATGGCAGCAGCGCCTTTTATCTTCAAAACAGACAAGGAAATTAGGCCATGAACAAAGTTTCAATGCAGACATTACACAGTATCTACAGATCAGGCAGAGTGCGACCCAATAATGTATCAGGGACACAGGATCAAGGGGGCTAGTGGAAAAAAAAAGTGACGGGGAAGCTTTAGCAGATGTTGAAGCAGTGATCATCGATTGATCATTCATCCAGATTCAGGGGTGGGGGGAATCCGAGTGTGATCCGGATTCAGAGGGTGATCCAGATTCATGGGGTGATCTGGATTCAGGGGAAGATCTGGAATGTGATCCAGGTTCAGTTGGGGAGGGAGAGAATCTGGAATGTGATCCAGGATCAGTTGGGGGGGGAATCTGGAATGTCATCCAGGATCAGTTGGGGGGGGTATCTGGAATGTGATCCAGATTCAGTTGGGGGGGAATCTGGAATGTCATCCAGGATCAGTTGGGGGGGGGTATCTGGAATGTGATCCAGGCTCAGTTGGGGGGGGAGAGAATCTGGAATGTGATTCAGGTTCAGTTGGGGGGGGGAGAATCTGGAATGTGATCCAGGTTCAGTTGGGGGGGGAGAGAATCTGGAATGTGATCCAGAATCAGTTGGGGGGGGGAGAGAATCTGGAATGTGATCCAGGATCAGTTGGGGGGGAATCTGGAATGTGATCCAGGATCAGTTGGGGGGGGGGTATCTGGAATGTGATCCAGAATCAGTTAGGGGGGAGAATCTGGAATGTGATCCAGGATCAGTTGGGGGGGGTATCTGGAATGTGATCCAGGTTCAGTTGGGGGAGAGAATCTGGAATGTGATCCAGGATCAGTTGGGGGGGGAATCTGGAATGTGATCCAGGATCAGTTGGGGGGGGGGGGAATCTGGAATGTGATCCAGGATCAGTTGGGGGGAGAATCTGGAATGTGATCCAGGATCAGTTGGGGGGGGGTATCTGGAATGTGATCCAGGATCAGATGGGGGGGGGAGAATCTGGAATGTGATCCAGGATCAGTTGGGGCGGGGAGAGAATCTGGAATGTGATCCAGGATCAGTTGGGGGGGTATCTGGAATGTGATCCAGGTTCAGTTGGGGGGGGAGAGAATCTGGAATGTGATTCAGGTTCAGTTGGGGGGGAGAGAATCTGGAATGTGATCCAGGATCAGTTGGGGGGGAGAATCTGGAATGTGATCCAGGATCAGTTGTGGGGGGGGACAGAATCTGGAATGTGGTCCAGGATCAGTTGGGGGGGGGGTATCTGGAATGTGATCCAGGTTCAGTTGGGGGGGAGAATCTGGAATGTGATCCAGGATCAGTTGGGGGGGAATCTGGAATGTGATCCAGGATCAGTTGGGGGGGGGTATCTGGAATGTGATCCAGGATCAGTTGGGGGGGGGGAGAATCTGGAATGTGATCCAGGATCAGTTGGGGCGGGGAGAGAATCTGGAATGTGATCCAGGATCAGTTGGGGGGGTATCTGGAATGTGATCCAGGTTCAGTTGGGGGGGGAGAGAATCTGGAATGTGATTCAGGTTCAGTTGGGGGGAGAGAATCTGGAATGTGATCCAGGATCAGTTGGGGGGGAGAATCTGGAATGTGATCCAGGATCAGTTGGGGGGGGGACAGAATCTGGAATGTGGTCCAGGATCAGTTGGGGGGGGGGGTATCTGGAATGTGATCCAGGTTCAGTTGGGGGGGAGAATCTGGAATGTGATCCAGGATCAGTTGGGGGGGAATCTGGAATGTGATCCAGGATCAGTTGGGGGGGGGAAATCTGGAATGTGATCCAGGATCAGTTGGGGGGGGGGATCTGGAATGTGATCCAGGATCAGTTGGGGGGGGGGATCTGGAATGTGATCCAGGATGTGATCTACATTACTGGGATTATCCCGATTCCGGGAGGTTTGGGGAACCGGGAATGTGATCCCGGTCTGGGCCTCTCCAGCCCCGGGGGTGGGGAGAATGTGACTGGCGGCTGGAGGCCGTCGCCCGCAGCTCCATCCCCGGGCCCTTACCTTACTGCGGCCCGGATCCTCAGGCCTCCCGCCGCCGGGCCCGGGCGGTCTCTCACCAGCGGCAGTCCGCGGATTCTGCGGCCTCGGGCCCAGGCGCCGGGACAGCGGCACCGAGCGAGCGGCTCTCCTGGCGAAGCTCCACATCCCCCGGGGCCGAGACAGCGCTTCAGGAGCCGCCCCCCCCCTAGCGGCTGTGAGCCCGGGGACAGTGAGCGGGGCCTGGGCCTGGTCCCTCACACACACAGAGTGAGTAATAACCCGCTCCAATCACACACAACCCGAATTAATCATCCATTAACCTCAGTTAGTCACCACTCATCCCCTTTTTTAAAGAAATCCATTCACAGGATGAGCTGGTCACTGGCCAGGGCAGCATTTACTGCCCCATCCCTAATTGCCCAGGGGGCAGTTCAGAGTCAACCACATTGCTGTGGGTCTGGAGTCACATGTAGGTCAGACCAGGTGAGGATGGCAGTCTCCTGCCCTCGGGGACATTAGTGAACCAGATGGGTTTTTCCTGACAATCGGCAACGGATTCACCGTCTCGAACTCAACTTCCACCACCTGCCGTGGCGGGGTTCGAACCCACTTCCCCGGGACATTATCTGAGTCTCTGGGTTGACAGTCCAGTGATAATACCGTTAGTCCATTGCCTCCCCCCTAAATCCAGATCACCCCAGAATTTGGATCACCACCGCCCCGAATCCAGATCACCCCTTAATCCAGATGAGCGATCAATCAATGATCACTCCTTCAACATCCCCTAAAGCCTCTTGGTCACTATGCAATGCTCCACCTTTTTTTCCACCAGCCCCTTGACCCTGTATCCTTGATATTATTGAATGACAGCCTATAATCCGAATCAATCATCTACATTCCGAATTGATTATATATAACCTGAATTAATAATCAATCCTCCAAATTAATAATCATCTGAACCAATAATCTATATTCCAAATTAATAATCCAAATTAATAACCCACTTATCAGAATCAATAATCAATTACCTTAACTAATAATTCATCATCTGAATTAATAATCAGTATTCTGAATCAATGATCTGTAATCCAAATCAATTAAATATGTTTTGAATCAATAATCCATATTCTGAAATAGTTATCAATAATCCATAATCTGAATCAATCATCCTAAACTAGATATGAGTATGCAGCACTTCAAGATGGCAAAACACCAATACCAGCAGGAGATGTTTAATGGAATGAATCAGGTACAACATATGAAACAAATTGCAGACAAGCCAAACTCTTGACTATTCTGTGTAAACTACCTTGAATTAAACATGCACTTACCGAACTATGAGAACATGACATGTGCTGTTATTGTTATTCCTCAAGCAATTCCAGAAGTGTCAACAAAAATTGATAAATTCATGAGAAACAATCCTGGATTTGGAAAGAAAAAGAAAAAGAAAAATAGGAAACTTACCTGTTCAAATATTGCAAGGAATCACTCAACCCTGAAGATGCTGTGAGTGAAGTATCTGGAGGTTCAGTAGCTGCAAAAAGGATTATGTCTTCAAGCTTTGAAGCTTGTCAAATGAAGACCTATTTCCAGCTTCCCTTCCTGTGAATCCAGACTTTCCTAATCTTCTTGATCTTGCATGGCTTTTGACATCTAAACTCTTCACCAATAGATTCATGTTGCATGTGGAGGAGGTGTTATCATAAACTACAATGGCTTGTTTACATTCTATTCTTACAGAGATCCAAATTTTCTTGACACAGAGTATGAATTGGACAAAAGCAGGAAAATTTACACAAGAAGATAATCTGAATCAATTATCTGTAATCTGAATCAATAATTTATAATCTGAATTGATAATCAATCATCCAAATCAATGCTCAATAATCCTAATCAAAGTTTTAAAATCCAAAGTAATTATCTATTATTTGAATCAATAAAGTAAATCAGTGAGCTACAAACAAATCAATAATTTATAATCCAAATAATGTCTGGTGATACCCAAGGATAAACCCTTAGAAACATCCTATTTATTGTCTCCACACTGCTCTCCACGACAACAATTGATGTCACAGCATTTGTTTTCACATGGTCCCTGATACCATCCAGCTGTACCTCACAAACATCTCTTATAACTCTTTCACTGTCGCTAAATTATCAGACAACTCATCTAAAATCAGAACTGAATGTGATTAAATATTGGAAGATTGAACTTTGTTTTCAGTCCCTACTCTAAACTCCATTCTCTAGCTCCCAGTTCCATCAAATACCCATGCAACAATCTGAGATTAAACCAACCCGCCCACAACTTTGGTGTCACATTTGACCCAGATGACCTTCCAACCACATAGCCTCACCAGAACCAAGTCCACCTATTTCCATCTTCATAGCATTGCCAAACATTTCCTGCGTCCCAGCTTATGAGCTGCTGGAACTCTCAATCATGTCTTTGTTACCACTGCATTTAACTATTCCAATGTGGCGGGTCTCCTACATTCTATCCTCCATAAACATGAGGTCATCCAAACTCTACTGCCTGTGTCCTAACTCAAAACATGTCTCATTTCAATATCACTTCTGTGCTTGCTGAGCTACATGGGGTGCCAAAGTTCAAATCTTCATTTTGAAATCTTTTCATAATGTACTGCTTCCTTAACTCTGGAATGTCATCCAGGCCCCTTCTGTCTGTGACTCTACACTCATCTAATTCGGTTGTCTTCAGGATCTTAATTTTAATCTCATGACCATTGTTAGGAGTGCCTTCAGTTACGTGGTAAGTCTAAAAAAAACTCCAGAACACCCTACCTAAACCTTTCAAATGAACTTTCCTCCTTTAAGATACACATTGGAACCTATTTTTTTTAAGTTAACTGACCTTGTATTTCTTCATGAAGCTCAGTATTATATTTTGTTTCATAATATTCCTGTGAAATGGGGACATTTTATTATGTTTGTTATGGTTAGCTATATGATTAAAAGTTGTTTGTTCCATGGAAGATTATCAAAGACAATTAGAATAAGAACCCAAAAGATACAGAATGATAATTTAAGCAAGGCAATAATATAAACAATGGTTAACCAACTTTTCACATTATTAGTTAACACTCACTTTGATAAATATTACTTTTCTATTTATTCATTCCCATCAATATCCCTTGTGTAGCTCTCATACAACCAAGTGACTTGTCAGCAAGATGGGGCACTCCTGAGCCAAGAGGGTTGGTGAGACTGGAGTCATCTGCAGGCCAGGCTGAGCCAGTTTCATTCTGCAAAGGACATTAGCCGAATACTTAGAATAGAATCCCTACAGTGTGGATACAGGCCATTCAGCCCATCAAGTTCACACCAAGCTTTCAAAGAGGATCCTTCTTAATCCCTGCATTTCCCATGGCTAACCCCTTAGCCTGTGCAATTTAGCATGGCCAATCCACCTAACCTGCACACCTTTAGACTGTGGGAGGAAACCGGAGCACCCAAAGGAAACCCGCACAGACACAGGGAGAATGTGCAAACTCCACACAGACAGTTGCCCAGGGGTGGAATTGAACTCAGGTCTCTAGTGCTGTGAAGCTGCAAGTGCTAACCACTGAGCCACCGTGCCACCCAATGTGCTTTAGTGCAGAATTGACTTTATAACCAAGCCATTGTGCAAAATGTTGGCCACTGGCATGACTGCATCACTTGGATTTCAAAGTTTCCGGAAACATGACTCAGATTTTCAAACTGCCATGAACTTGTGTTCTTTGCTCCTGTTACTGGATTCAGAACCCAATGTGTCATGGTGCACACAGCACTGTTTTTGTTGTATTTGTCGTGCAGTTCAATGAGAATG
Source organism: Stegostoma tigrinum (assembly GCF_030684315.1). NCBI lineage: Eukaryota > Metazoa > Chordata > Chondrichthyes > Orectolobiformes > Stegostomatidae > Stegostoma > Stegostoma tigrinum. The sequence continues at coordinate 39,346,857 of NC_081379.1, forward strand.
CATATTATTAATGATGCAAAAACTAAAAGAACCGCAGATTCAGGAAATCAGAAACAGAAACAGAAAGTGCTGGAAAACCACTTCTGAGGAAGGCTCGCTGGACCTGAAGAGTTAACTCTGACTTGTCTCCACAGATGTTGCCAGACTTGCTGAGCTTTTCCAGCAACTTCTGTTTTTGTATATGGCTGGTATGTTGTATAAAATGGACTAACACTAATATCAGTTTTCACGGAACAAAAACAGAAGCTCTGAGGAAGGGTCACCGGACCCAAAATGTTAACGCTGATCTTTTTCTTCATAGATGCTGCCAGGCCTGCTGAACTTTTCCAGCAACTTCTGTTTTTGTTCCTGATTTACAGCATCCGCAGCCCTTTCAGTTTTTATCTAATATCAGTTGTCACATGCTGTAAAGACTCAGAAAGGATGGAATAACTTGTCCTTGACAGCAGTATCGCTGGCACCCACTATAACATATAGCAGTGCGTTTGTAATTTCTGAGTCAGACAATAGTCAGTTTTAGGTAAGGCTTAGATTGAGATGCAGCAGACTGAGCAGAAACAGTAATCTAAGGGAGCTGTCTCTCAGCAGAGCAGTTTCAGAATTTGAATAACATTTCTATAAACCTTAAAATCCAAGTGCTTCACTAATGTCGTTCACAACTAGTCCAGCCTGGCGAGCAGATGACTCCAGTCCCACCAGTCTTCTTGAATCAGGAATGGCCCAACCTAATCACAGCCTAATCCATAAGGAATGATCAACTAATGAGTGTAGCAGTGAAGGGAAATCAAATCGGTTCACATTCACCAAAGGAGTAGAGGCTGATGACAAGGTGTGGAGCTGGAGGAAAACGGCAGGCCAAGCAGCATCAGAGGAGCGGGAAAGCTGATGCTTCAGTTTGGGTCCCTTCTTCAGATTTCTGCTCAACTTTCCTGCTCCTTTGATGCTGCCTAGCCTGCTGTGCTCGTCCAGCTCCACACTGTGTTATCTCTGGCTCCAGCATCAGCAGTTTTTACTATCTCGAGGTAGAGGTGGATGTTTCAGTTCAAAGCAGCATTTAAAATATGACAGCTCAACCACAGAAACAGTCCTCAGTGTTACTATTTTTCTCGTGTCTCCACAGATGCTGCCAGACCGGCTGAGTATTTACAGCACTTTTTTACTTTCGTGATAAACAATTCTTAGTCCTGCACTAAAAATTCAGTGCCATGTATTATACATTACTGGTCCAGACAGTGAAGACTGATTTACATTAATATATATGTTATAATACCCTGAAGTCATATTTATGCACATTTTCTTTCAACTACTGTACTTAATACTTACACTATTCAATTGTATAAACAGCATAATGTTCCCTAAGTCACATCAAACACTGCCCCATAATTATATCATACAAGAAGATGGAACCTTAGCACAGGCTGCCTGTCTATCCTACAATCTTTAATTATCCTGACAGATTCTTTAACAAATAAATTAAGCGTATTTATTGGTGAATGTGTAGTAACAGTGAGGAAGTGAAGAGGTGGTAAAAGAGGTTCACTGGAGAGTGAATTAAAAACAAGAACACTGTCAAACCCCCTTCCTGTCCAAAGCAGGAAAAACGCCACCCAGTCCCTGTCTATAAGTATGTTTTCCCTGGGCTGAGGGTAGGGGGGGGCACAGTGAGGTTCACCGGAGGGAGGGGGGGAAGGGTAGAGGGGGCGCACAGTGAGGTTCACCGGAGGGAGGGGGGGGAAGGGTAGAGGGGGGGCACAGTGAGGTTCACCGGAGGGGGGGAAGGGTAGGGGGGGCACAGTGAGGTTCACCGGAGGGAGGGGGGAAGGGTAGGGGGGGTGCACAGTGAGGTGCACCAGAGGGGGGGGGGGAAGGGTAGAGGGGGGGGCACAGTGAGGTTCACTGGAGGGGGGGGGAAGGGTAGAGGGGGGGCACAGTGAGGTGCACCGGAGGGGGGTGGGGAGGGTAGGGGGGGGTGCACAGTGAGGTGCACCAGAGGGAGGGGGGGGAAGGGTAGAGGGGGGGCACAGTGAGGTGCACCTGGGCAGTTGGATGTGTGCACTGAGAGATTTACCCAGTGGGTGGGAGAGTGGGCCAAGTGAGATTTACCCGGGGAGGGGGCACAGTGAGATTTATCTATGTGGGGAGCTCAGTGTGATTTAAGAGGGGGTAGAGAGGGAGCACAGTGTGATTTAAGAGGGGGTAGAGAGGGAGCACAGTGTGATTTAAGAGGGGGTAGAGAGGGAGCACAGTGTGATTTAAGAGGGGGTAGAGAGGGAGCACAGTGAGATTTAAGAGGGGGTAGAGAGGGAGCACAGTGAGATTTAAGAGGGGGTTGAGAGGGAGCACAGTGTGATTTAAGAGGGGGTAGAGAGGGAGCACAGTGAGATTTAAGAGGGGGTAGAGAGGGAGCACAGTGAGATTTAAGAGGGGGTAGAGAGGGAGCACAGCGTGATTTAAGAGGGGATAGAGAGGGAGCTCAGTGTGATTTAAGAGGGGGTAGAGAGGGAGAACAGTGAGATTTAAGAGGGGGTAGAGAGGGAGCACAGTGTGATTTAAGAGGGGATAGAGAGGGAGCTCAGTGTGATTTAAGAGGGGGTAGAGAGGGAGCACAGTGAGATTTAAGAGGGGGTAGAGAGGGAGCACAGTGAGATTTAAGAGGGGGTAGAGAGGGAGCACAGTGAGATTTAAGAGGGGGTAGAGAGGGACCACAGTGAGATTTAAGAGGGGGTAGAGAGGGAGCACAGCGTGATTTAAGAGTGGATAGAGAGAGAGCACAGTGTGATTTAAGATGGAGTAGAGAGGGAGCACAGCATGATTTAAGAAGGGATAGAGAGGGAGCTCAGTGTGATTTAAGAGGGGGTAGAGAGGGAGCACAGTGTGATTTAAGAGGGGGTAGAGAGGGAGCACAGCGTGATTTAAGAGGGGGTAGAGAGGGAGCACAGTGAGATTTAACCCAGGCTGCACCTCCACCCTTTGAGACGACCCTGGTTAAAATCAACAATGCTGCTCCCCACTTTTCTGTGACCAGTTCAGTCAAGCCAGTTGCCTGCCTGCCTGCCTTTTATTGAGGCTTCCCATATGGAGCAACATCAGCTCAGTTTCCCAATTGACATTCTTTAGATCAAGAAAGTCACTAAGAAATATCTTGTGACAAACCCCAGCTATTCACTTGACGAATAAGCAGCACTCCGAAAGCTATGATTTCAAATAAGCCTGTTGGATTGGTGTTGTGTGACTTCTGATTTTATTGAACAGAAGACTTTGAACTAACACTGTAAGAGTGGTCCTTGCTAATTGGGTTTAGGATAAACCAAAGTCCCTACAAGCCAATCTGCACTGCTGTGAGCTCAGTACTTGTGGAGATGTACAGATAAGTCTGCACACTGCACAACAGTGGCTCCCCTAACTAATTTCTTCAAACTCAGCAAATAAGAAGACAGTTTCCTTATGTTGAGAATTTACAGTTCCAAAATAAGACCATAAGATGTTGGAGTAGAGCTAGGCCATTCAGCCCATCAGGTCTGCTCTGCCATTCATTGATATCACGGCTGATCTGATTACCCTCAACTCCACTTTCCTGCCATTTCCCCATAACCCTTGGTTCCATTCCTGATCAAAATCTATCTCAGTCTTGAAGTTACAAAATGACCCAGCCTTCACAACCCTCCCACAGTAAAGAATTCCACAGATTCACTACTCTCTCATAAAAGAAATTCCTCTCACTTTGCCTTAAATGAGGGACTACTTATTCTAAAAATATGCCCTCTGATCCTAGAACCTCCCACAAGGGGTGGATCAACTTCTCAGCATCTACTTTATCAATTCCCTCTAAGAACCTTGTATCTTGAAATAAGGTCACCTGTCATTCTTCTAAATTCCAATAAATAGTAAAGATTTAGTGATTTAGTTAAAATAGTAACTAGACCAATTCCCAGAATGAGGGGATTGTCCCACAAGGAGAAATTGAGTAGACTAAGCCTCTAAGTCCTAGAATTTAAAAGGAAGAGAGGTGATTTCATTGAAACATTTAAAATTCTTAAGACGTTTGCGAAGGTAAATGGGACAAAATGTTCCCTGACTCAGGAAATCCAGAACTAGGGAATCACAGACTCACAATAATGATTTAGACATTTACAAGTGAGTTGGAGAGAGTTTTATCACTGAAATGTTTGGTCATTGAATATATTCAAGAGATGTTTTTTATTTAAAGGAATCAGGAGATTTGATATTATACAGGAAGGTAGGAGTGAATTAGAAGGTCAAAATGGCCTTGAATAGCAGAGCAGAATCGAGGGGTCTTTTTAAGCTACCTTCTTTCATAATTTATTAGGATGTGCACATAATTGGTAAGGCAAGCATTTGTTGGCCATCCCCCTAAGTAGGGGATGGTGAGCCACCTTCTCAAACAGTCCGTTTGGGGTAGATGCACCCACAATGCTGTCTGGGGAGAAATTCTACTTTTTAAAATCTGACGAGGTACGGGGATACATTTCCAGGTCTGGATAGTAAGTGGCTTCAACAGTAGCTTTGTTATAGTGGTGTTCCTATATGTCTACTTCCTTGCTTTTCTATATAGAAGTTGCATGTTTGGAAAGTATTATTATCAAAGGAGCCTTGTCAAGTTGCTGCAGTGCATCCTGTAGATAGTACACAATGCTGTCACTGCACATCAGTAATAGGATGAATGAATATTAAACTAGATATGGTGCTAATCAAGCAACCTGTTTTGTCCTGGATGGTGTGAAATTTCCTGAGTCGTGTTGGAATTGTCCTCATTCAGGCAGGTGAACAGTAATCTATCACTACTACTAATTTGTGTCGTGTAGATGTTTGACAGGCATTAGGGAATCTGGGATCAGGCTGATATATTTTTCCTTAGTATCTGTATAATTTGTTAAAATGTCTTACAATCTTTTGTCTGTGAAGTGAGTTTTAATATTCAGTTGTTTGATGGAAATTAAATACTGCAAACATTTAGCTGGTAAGAATCAGCTACAAGCTTCCTTTGTCCTCTGCCCAGTAGATCATTCAGCTGTCATCCCAGGAGATATTCACCAAAGCTGCATCTGTGTAAGGAACATGGTCAAAGGGAGTCTTTGTTCATTAATTCCCTTCTAACTGTCAATAGTTGAATGATTCATAGAGACTCAAGTCATAGAAACAGAGCCTTTGGTCCAACTTCTCTATGCTAACCTGATATCCTAAATAAATTTATTCCCGTTTGGCTCCTATCCCCCTAAACTCTTCCTGTTCATGTACCCATCCAGATGGCTTTTCAATGTTGTAATTGTACCAGCCTTCACCACTTCCTGTCAGTATACACATACCACACTCTGCGTGAAGAATTTTCCCCTTAGGTCCCTTTCATATCTTTCCCCCCCACTCACCTTTTAAACCTATGCCCTCTAGTATTGGACCCCTCTATCCTGGGAAAGTTGTCTGTTTACTCTATCCATGCCCCTCATGATTTTATAAAGCGCTACAAGGTCACCCTTCAGCCTTCGATGTTCCAGGGAACATAGCTCCAGCTTATTCAGCCTCTCTCTATCCTACTGAAACTGCAGTTAACAGTGAGGTGGAATAACTAGTTGAAAGATACGAAGCTACCAAAGATGTGGATTTTCACATAGCTATGCTTGGATAAAGTTAAAGCACAAGCAGCATGTTAGAATGTCTCAAAACTCAGAAGTTGAGAAATATGTGAATTTTCCAGTGAACGTATTGTCATATGTGTGCTTTTACATTTATTTGTAATTATTGTGAAGATGTCATCAATAATTTTTGAATAACTATAAATGTGAAGCATATCTTTGCATGAATTCAACCCCCATGAGATTAAAAGCCAACATTCCTTTAACATTTTTGATTCTGTGCAGAAACTGTTTGGTTTGTGAATGAAGAACAAGTTACTTCACAGTTATGTCAAAAAAAAATTGTCATGGATTAATTGATCAATAAGTATTTGTTGATAAGTTATTTGTCATTGTGCTGTAAAGGTAGATCCGTGCTTGATAATGCAGTAAGCATAAGTAAACAATATCCTCCCTTTCATCACCCTCCACCCATTCCCACAGCACTAGCCCTTCATAGACTCTGCACTGCCTACTCACTTGCCCAGGACACCTCACCACCTGCACCAACACTATCAGCTGGGCCATCTACTTTCATTCCAGGAGAAAACAGCCCATAACAGGGGAGAAAGAGGTGGAATGGGTCCCTGATAACACGTTCGTCACCCACTACAGAGACAGAACCCTGTACCTCATAGAAGAGTGTTAGGACCCAGGAGGGGAGGACTGCCGAAAAACCCGTATCCCAACCAAGTCTCACTCTTTATTCCACTCCACAGTAACCTCGATGTAACTTCTATTCATTGTACATCGCTGCTGTCCCTTAGCTCTATCGTCTCTCTACCTTGGATCTCGTAGGTACCAGTGGGATGTTGATGGCCCCTACAAAGAAATGGCTTGCTCAGCCAGCAGCAAACCCCCACCAGTCCAGATACTGACAGTTTCATGGGAATGTCAGATTTAGGAAATTTGGGAGGACAATCTGATGAGCACTGCCTTGTGACAACTCTGCAGCCGGCTGAAGAAGAAACTCCCCAGGTTGCTGACGTTCAGAGGGCTGCTGTACAGCTCCAGCAGAAGAAAGCTGAATCGTGTTGATGTGCACAGGTAGGTGCAGGAGCGTCAAGACAGTTACGTGGCACCCAATAACCCTCACAGCCCGGAGCTTACAGGAGTGCAGCTATGCCGTAGGGATCCAGCTGCCTCAAGCATGTTGCTGTGGGTCTGGAGTAATACGTAGGCCAGACCACAATAAGGATAGAAGTCATCCACAGTTACACCATTACCATCCCCTTCCTCCACTACATCGATGACTGTATTGGCCCTGCCTTGTGCTCCCATGAGGAGTTTGAACAGTTCACTCACCTCACCAACACCTTTCACACCAACCTCAAATTCATCTGGACCATCTCCAAAACCTCCTTCCCCTTCCTGGTCTTCTCTGCCTCTATCTCCGGCAACTAATTCAGCACCAACATCTATTTCAAACTCACTGACTCCCACAGCTTCCTGATGACACCTCCTCACACCCACCCTCCAGCAAGAATGCAATCCCATACTCCCAATTCTTTCTGCTTCAGCCAAATCTGCTCCTCGGATGAAGCATTCCGCTCCCCAACACTCCAGGTATCTTCCTACTTCAAGGACTGTAATTTCGCCTCTCCCATGATTCAGAATGCCTGCAACTGAATCTCCCACACTTCTGCCCTCAAACCCCTCAGCCCCCCAAAAAGAATGGATAGAGGCCTGGTCCCCAGCCAACCAACCTCTGAATCCAATGCATCATCCTCCACTTTTACCACCTATGATCGGACCCTGCCACCGGAGATATTTCCCTCCCCACCTCTACCTGCCTTCCATGGGGACCATTCTCTCCACGACCAACTCGTCCACTCCACACTCCCCACTAGCCCAGCACCTTTTCCTGCAACTGCAGGAAGTGCTACACCCGCCCCTACACCCCCATCCAAGGGGCCAAACAATCATTCCAAATTCAACAGGAATGCACCTGTACAACTTCTAACCTGGTCTACTGCATCCGTTGCTCTCAATGTGGCCTCCCCTGCATTGGAGAGACCAAATGCAGTCTGGGTGACAGATTCGCAGAGCATCTATGCTCTGTGCGCTCCAACTGACACCACCTTCCAGTTCCCAGCCATTTCTACTCCCCTTCCCATTCCCTTGGCGACATACCCATCCTGGGCCTCCTCCAATGTCACACAAAAATTGGAGGAACAACATCACTTCAGAAGCTTACAGCCCGATGGCCTCAACACAGAATTCACCAGCGTCAAAATCTCCCCACCTGTGGCCTTATCCCATGTCCAACCCTCCCTCTCATCCTGCCTCCTTGATCTGATACAAACTATTCATCTCCTTTCTCACCTTATCTGCCCCAGCCTTCCCATTGACCAATCTCCACATCTCCCTGCCTGCACCCACCTATCACCAACCCAAATCCCCTATTTCTGAGCTCCCTTCCCCCCCATCTCAGTCCTGGTGAAGGGTCCTGACCTGAAATGGCAACTTTCCTACTCCTCTGAAGCTGCCTGACCTGTCATGTTCCTGCAGCTCCACACTGTATTGTGTGTGAGCAGTGCAGATGGGAACTACAGTTGATCATGTAGTTCCTTAAACCTGGTATGCCAATCAATAAGCTAGAAGTTGATTGTGACCTAGCTCAATGTAGCAGCAGAGATAATGGGAACTGCAGATGCTGGAGAATCCGAGTTAACAGTGTGGAGCTGGATGAACACAGCAGGCCAAGCAGCATCTCAGGAGCACAAAAGCTGACATTTTGGGCCAAAAACATCAGCTTTCATGTTCCTAAGATGCTGTTTGGCCTGTTGTGTTCATCCAGCTCCACACTTTGTTATCAATGTAGCAGCATCCTAGCTGCTAAAACACAGATTGCCAACTTGGCCAAACAGCAAGGGATACCACGTACATCAGCCAAGTGAAACTCTGAACTCACAAAACCCACACACCATACACACAGCAATCACAGCAGCCAGGTGCTATGACATTAGCATGACGTAAAAGGCTGCAGACACACCCCCAACAACTTATCCACTAAACAAAGGGCAGCCCAGACAGAAACACAAAGAAGCGTGACAGTAGCATGCCAACTAAATGAGTGGCTTGTTTCAAATTATTAAAACCTGAAGAGTAATACCTGAAACGTTGACTGCTCGGTTCCTTCAGATGCTGCCCGGCCTGCTGTGTTCTTCCAGCATCTGCAGTTTCTTTCCTGTCTCTATTAAGTGTATCTCCCTTAGAACTGATCAGAACTACAGAAAATTCCAGAAAACCATCTACAAGGTATAAAAACAGAGTTCACCTGCAGACTGCTCTCGGAATCCTTTTCAGGACACCAGCACAGCAAGAGGCAGAGACCAGCTGACCGTTCACAGAGAAAGGGAGCGGGAGAGAGCAAGCGAAAGAAAGCAGCTTTGCAGACCCCGAGACAGAGCCACAGAAACAGTAACTATGTAAATTTACAAGCGACTGGGAAAATACAGTAACCCTAAATGGCCAAATAGAATTAGGAATAATACATTTACTATTAAAAATTACAGTAAATTTGTTCCTAATAAAGTGGGAATGTTTTGCTTTGGTTCCAGCTTGTGTTTGTGTTGATTTGACTGCTTCGGTATTGTGGGATACCTAGGCAAATTCATTCATCACACACTGGTTAAAGTTGTGAGGAACCAGATGACACCTTCCCCCATATCCATTAACAGGCCTTCACAGAAGCAGAAAGAGGCACAGACAGATTAAATGCACAGTCAAAACGCGGGTAAAGGTGGTCGTCCAATTTAACAAAGGGTACCATATTTTCTAGAGGATGAACAGCTAGAAACGCTGGCAATCCAAACAGAGTTCTGAAGGATCATCGTTGATCTGAAACTTCAACTATGGTTCTCTCCAGAGAAAACTGATCTGACTGCCTGAGTATTTCTAGCTAGTTTAGTTTTTATTTCAGATGTCCAGTGTATATATTATTTGTGTGGAGGTCTGAAGAGAATTGTGGCTACAGGTACATAAATCATTAAAACACCATGAACAGATTCAAAACTTCCCATGGAACCCTGGTCTTTAATATCAAACAAACTGACAGACAAGGGGATAGGGATGCTTCAACGATACAAAGTCCTGGTTGTACAACACCTGGAGTACCACAAGCCATTCCAGAAGGGTCTAGGCCCGAAACGTCAGCTTTTGTGATCCTGAGATGCTGCTTGGCCTGCTGTGTTCATCCAGCTTCACACTTCGTTATCTTGGATTCTCCAACATCTGCAGTTCCCATTATCCCTCTCCCAGACACATCTTAGGAAGGAGCACCACAGAGGCATTACCGGAATAACCTTGGACTCCAAGGCTTAAATTCTGAGGAGATATTACACAAACTATGCTTGTGTTCCCTGAGGTTCAAAAGACTGGAGGATAATTTGATAAAGGAAATAAATAGGGTAGTGTCAACAACGGCTAAGTTGTTAGCACTTCTGTTTGTGTTCCCAGGTCCAAAGCAACCAGGGATGGTACTTCACAGCAGTAGAAGAGAAACTAAATGACAAAAGACCAAAGAACAAACCTAGGAACTTCTTCCCGGAACAATAATAAAGTTCCCTTTGCCCTCACTTTCATCATATCTACAAATGCTCATTCCCAAGATTGTTCTCTGCCATTTCTGGTGTGATGTTACACCAAATATCTTTCCCGGTCAGCATTCCAAAGGGATAGTTTTCTCCACAGCACCCTGGTCCACTCCTCCACTTCTCACAGCAGCTTGCCATGTGAGTGCAGGTACATAAAACACCTGCCGTTCACCTCCTCCCTTCTCTGCCCAAACATCCCTTCCAGGTGAAAGAGCAATTTACTCGTACTCCTTTCAATATAGTATACTGTAACCACTGCTCACATTGTGGTCTGTTTTACATCAGAAAGGGCGATTATGATTCAAAACAGCTTGATTTGACTGGTGACCTACCAGTGCAACATTTTGCTCTCTCACGGTGCTTTGTCTGCAGCTGCGTTCCAATAAAGCTCAATGCAAACTTATTATCTTTTGAGTAGGCACTTTATAGCATATGCATGTATATAAAATCAAAATAGGTAGCTGAACCATAAGTTGATTTTACCAATGACACAAACCTGAAGGAAATTTTTTTTAAATTGCAAGAACAGGAAAGTTTAAGATAATACATTACAGTCGGTTCTGCTATAAATGCACTACAGATCATGTTTCACTAACACAATTTGGTTTTTAATCTCTTGGTTCTAATTTCTTTAACAGGGCTGACATGTTAGATGGAGTAAAAACAAAATACACAAGAATGTAACGACAAGAAGAAAAATAAACTGCTAGTTCTACAAGTGAGAGACACCCACTGGGTTTAAATCAGAGAGGGCAGGATGCAGGCTGCTGAATATCATCACATCAGGACAATTAGTGATCTGTGACAGGCAAAATTAAGTAGAATCTTTGAAGATGGAATCCAGAAAGAAACTGTCCCATTCCAGCATTCACTTCGATCAGTGTGACAGGAACACATGGACCTCAGATGCATGTTCTCATATTAAATTTAAACCATATATTTTTGATCACATTTAAGATGCAAGATTTAAAACAAAAATATGTAAACGGCCGGCACAATTTTTAAAATCCTGTTCTGAAGATGTCCAGGTAAAGTGACATAATGCACTTGTTATACTGTGCACTTTAGTTCTGTAGCAGAATAAGTATCAGTACATAAACCCATGTATGAAGCTGCATTCGTTAATGATCTTCATCCTTAAACATATGAAGTTGCTTGATACCAGGAGTGTCCAAAGCTTTAGGTCCAAACTTAGGTCATGGCGCACACACGGTTCCTCGCTGTCCAATATAAAGGTTAAATGAATATTCCGGTTAATTGATGTTGACATTTTCATTTAGCGTTTATTGCCAAATGCACCTTTTCTAAATCTCCAAGATCATAAAATTTAAATAGTATGGAATATGCAATACTAAACTGAAACCAAGTTGATTGGACTTTGTGGGTTCAATCGCCAGAAGTTGTGGGCCATCATATGGACACTCTAGCTTTACATGGACATTCTACACTGAACGACCTTCCAAGTATTCAGGTTTATAGCAAAAACATTGGCTGTCAAACATGAAACGGAAACAAAAACGCACCAGAGACAATGACCCTGAAATCTGATCTGCGGGCAGCTGGTCCTGGTCTTCCTCTAGATCCACCGCCGACTCCGCCAACTCCTCTGCCTCTCTGGAATTCCACCCGTAAACGATAGACTCCATAATCATAACCATTTCTTCCATAGACTGCGTCTTGTGCATCTCTGCCAATGCAAGGGGGGAGGAAGAAGTTAAGCCACAATTTTCCATCTATTTGGAAATTTCCTCCTATGTGTAACTCAAGGAAAGATCCAGTCAAAGTTGCCACCAACAGGATGTCTGTAATTGATCTATTTATTTCAGATGCTCCAGAGGATTCCCAGCGGAGAAGTAAACGGATGGTCCTGTTGGCTGAACAACGTCATCACAAGCTGCAAAGGTACACAGGTATATCAGCACAAAAAGAACTTTGGAGCTGAACCTAGAAAAAGAATACAATTTTTTTCAATTAAAAAAGGTTATGTTTCGAGGGTGGAGGGTCCTTCTGAACTTTATTGAACTAGGCTGATCATTTAGTACGAGTCCAACACACAGCTGAGTTTACTACAATATTAGAATTGCACAATTTGTCTTCTGTCTCCAAAGCTTCTAACTGACTACAGTATAGAGGCTGTAAATGCACAATTCACAGACGTCATAGTGCTAAATTTTAATACTACATCCAATTAAAATTGTGACAAACATTTATTGTATATAGAGAAATTTTAAGATGTACAAATGCTGATAAAGTACTACTAATAATAGGGATAACAGCGTGAAGCTGGATGAACGTAGCAGGCCAAGCAGCATCAGAGCAGCAGGAAAGCTGACGTTTCAGGTCTGAACCCTTTTTTTGAAGAAGGGTCCAGACCCAAAGCATCAGCCTTCCTGCTCCTCTGATGCTGCCTGGCCTGCTACGTTCATCCAGCTCTACACCTTCTTATCTCAGATTCTCCAGCATCTGCAGTTCCTTCTAATTATAGGCACAATCGGTTCTGCTACAACGTGATTGCTGCATTCCTGCGCAACATTGCATTACAGAAAATCGTGCTATAGCAATAATGGAGCCTATGGGAAAAGTGGGGTTTGGCAGACCACCAAAAATAAACCAAAATCACTCAAAAGACTAACACAAAGGATAGTACAGCTTGAATAAGTGTTTTAATCATACTTAATAAATGAAATAAAAGTAAATTTAACACATTACCTTGACAACACATTAAGTTGACTTGACAGGGGAGGAGGTTTTGAGGTTGCTCTGTTGTTAATGCAGGGACTGAGGGTCATCATCGTCACCACTTTCAGGTGCAGTTGTGGTTGCAGGTTTAGGGTGAAAAATAGTTAATCCAGAAGTGGACGACTGTGGTTCATTGCTTTCCAACTGTTTCTTGGGGGTTGGCTTAGAAAAGACATTCAGTTTTTGTTGGTTTGCCCTTTCTCTCTGTTCATGAAGAAGCTTTTCATAGGGTGCCAAATAAGACCTTATTCCACGAACTGCAACCCTGCTGCGTTCTGCATTATAATCGGTATCCTCTAAGAGTCGCAACTGTTTCTGAATTTCCCTCAGGATTGAAGACAAAACAGAAGTGGAAAGCTCTTGTGGTGCTGCATCCTGAACTACTTCAACTTCATCTCCAGCTTCCACTTCCCGCTCAGCGACAAGTTGTTGTAGATCAGCTGTAGAGAGATCTTCACAGTGGCCTTCTTCGTCAATTAATTTTACTATGGCAGGAAATGCCATTGCATGCTCCGCGTCTGCATTGGCAGCTTTGCCACATAACTTTATGTTATGAAAAGCATAGCGGTTCTTAAAACCAGCAAACCAGCCACTGCTAGCACTAAATGCAGGCACATCTGCAGGATTTTCAGCTTTTTTTGTTAAATCTTCATAAATTGATAAGGCTTTCTCTTTTATGCTGAGAAAAGTGGTCCCAGATTGCTTTTTCATTTGATCTTCTATCCATACACTTAGAAGGCGCTCCATCTCCTCAAGCTCCTTTGTCCGTGACCTCATAGATTTGCTAGCGCTCAGACTTGTTCCAGCAATATAACTTGCTTTGATTTTTTCGGCATTGTCTCTAATGGTGCGTAAGGTGGACTCCTTTATTCCTGTTACACGAACTATATCGCATGTTCTCTCATTACGCTCAAAACGCTTTATAACATCTAGCTTCTCTTCCAGTGTTATAGCCTTTCTCTTACGTTCACCACCTGCAATTTTATCACCAGGACGCTTCCTGCTAACATTCTTGTCACTTTGTCCTCGCATTTTTGTGGGTAACACAGCAGAATTTGCAAAAATAAAACAAATATCACGGAGTACCGTACCCCTCACAGTAAGTGCTTCGCGCCAAAATCTGCGAAATGATCATGTGATGCTGGCGGGGAGACTCTTTTCAGCACTAACACTGCACATGCTCAGGACAAAGCTCGCAAAACAATCATGTCATGTTAACGTGACGGGAGATGTCGACGTGTATTCTGTGCACCCGATCGAATCGCTTCGTAACCAACACACATGTGCATTTTAGAAATAGCGCTCCCGTATTCTTTAGTCACATTATAGCCAATTCGCATTGCTAGAACACGCATTGTAACAGAACCGACTGTATAACTTTGGTATAAAATGTTACTTTGTACAGTATATATATGTAATGCACTCAGTTGCATGAGGCAAGCATCGATTTTTTGTTTACACTCAAAGCAGCATATTCACACTCAGGTTGCATCTCTACATTTATGTCAACAATGCAATCCACAAACCTTAGAAAACTTTAAAAAGGGAAATACAAAATTAATTCAACTTCTTTGTATTGCACAAGATCACTACTGTAAATTATGACTGCTGTCATTTTTTGATATTGTCTCAACAATGGCTACAGAAATCAATATTATTCTATCAAATCCTGATCTCTGCAGCTGATATCTACATATCACTGACACTTTGTTGCAGGGAGGACATTACTACAGTCACATGGATATGACGAGAAAAAGAAATTTAGGACGGAAGGATCCACTGCCATTGTCACATCATGATGAGCCACTGCTTCCATAAGGTTTTTCCCGCTTGGGTCCCATGAATTCAAGTCCTTCAATTGGGATTTCTTTTTCTTTGATAGCTTTCTGTAATTCAAATAAATTCATTGTCATTAATAAGCACCAGTTACGTTGGAAACCCTGAAGTCATTTGCATAGTTATTTAAAAATAAACAAAAACAGAACAAAGAAAATTTGATACTTCAGTCAGTAAATGGTTAATAATAAAACCTTGACTCTCTCTCCCACAATCTCACACCCAGTGCAATGCAGTCAGGGGTGCTAATTTTTCAAATTAAAATGTTGAAAACTTCAAATGGTTGCAAATACCCCACGAGCGTTATTTGAAGAGTATGGGAGTTCCTCTGCCTGCCTTCAGCAGTATACAACCACAAAAATAATGAACAGATTATTTATCACATTGTTTGCAAGAACATTTACATAAAATGACCAACACCTTCCACCCCAACCTTAAGTTCACCTGGACCATCTCTAACACCTCCCTCACCTTACTGGACCCCTCTGTCTCCATCTCAGGCAATCACCTGGAAACTGATATCCATTTCAAGCCCACCGACTCGCACAGCTGCCTAGAATACACCTCCTCCCACCCACCCTCCTGCAAAAATGACATTCCCTATTCCCAATTCCTTCGCCTCCGCCGAATCTGCTCCCAGGATGAGGCACTTCACTCCCGTAAATCTCAGATGTCCTCGTTTTTTCAAGGACCGCAACAGCCCCCCTGCAGTGGTCGATAGCGCCCTCGACCGTGTCCCTCGCATTTCCCACAACTCATCCCTCACACCCCGTCCCCGCAACAACAACCAAAACAGAATCCCCCTCGTCCTCGGGTACCACCCCACCAACCTCCGGATCTAACGCGTCATCCTCCGACACTGCCGCCATCTGCAATCCGACCCCAACCCCAAAGATATTTATCCACCCCCCATCCCTTGTCTGCCTTCCAGAGGGACCACTCTCTCTGTAACTCTCTTGTCCACTCCACACTCCCCGCCAACCCCATGACACCTGGCACTTTTCCCCGCAACTGCAGGAAGTGCTACACCTGACCCCACACCTCCCCCCTCACTCCCATCCCAGGCGCCAAGAAAATTTTCCACATCAAGCAGACGTACACCTGCACATATGCCAATGTGGTACACTGCATCCGCTGTTCTCATTGTGGCCTCCTCTACATTGGGGAAACCAAGCGGAGGCTTGGAGACCGCTTTGCAGAACACCTCCGCTCAGTTCGCAATAAACAGCTGCACCTCCCAGTTGCAAACCATTTCCACTCCCCCTCCCATTCTTTAGATGACATGTCCATCATGGGCCTCCTGCAGTGCCACAACGATGCCACCCGAAGGTTGCAGGAACAGCAACTCATATTCCGCTTGGGAACCCTGCGGCCCAATGGTGTCAATGTGGATTGCACAAGCTTCAAAATCTCCCCTCCACGTACCGCATCCCAAAACTAGCCCAGCTCATCCCCACCTCCCTAACCTGTTCGTCCTCTCACCCATCCCCTCCTCCCACCTCAAGCCCCACCCCCATCTCCTACCTACTAACCTCACCCACCGCCATGACCTGTCCGTCCTCCCTGGACTGACTTAACTCCTCCCTAACCTCTCCACTTACACTCACCTTTACTGGCTCCATCCCCGCCACTTTGACTTGTCTGTCTCCTCTCCACCTATCTTCTCCTCTATCCATCTTCGATCCGCCTCACCCTCTCTCCCTATTTATTTCAGAACCCCCTTCCCCCTCCCCTCCCCCCCCCTCTCCCCTCCCCCCCCCTCCCCCCCCCCTCTCTCCCCCCCTCCCCTCCCTCTCCCTCCCCTCCCCCCTCTCCCTCCCCCCCCTCCCCCCCCCCTCCCCCTCCCCTCCCCTCCCCTCCCCTCCCCCCTCCCCTCCCCTCCCCTCCCCCTCCCCCCCCTCTCCCCTCCCTCTCCCCTCCCCCCCCTCTCCCCTCCCCCCCCCTCCCCCTCCCCTCCCCCCCCTCCCCTCCCCCCCCCCCTCCCCTCCCCTCCCCCCCCCCTCCCCTCCCCCCCCCCCTCCCCTCCCCCCCCTCCCCTCCCCCCCCCTCTCCCCCTCCCCTCCCCTCTCCCTCCCCCTCTTCCTCCCTCCCCCTCTTCCTCTCCCTCCCCCTCTTCCTCTCCCTCCCCCTCTTCCTCCCTCCCCCTCCCCCTCTTCCTCCCTCCCCCTCCCCCTCTTCCTCCCCCCCCCTCCCCCTCTTCCTCCCCCTCCCTCCCCCTCTTCCTCCCCCTCCCCCTCTTCCTCCCCCTCTTCCTCCCCCTCCCTCTTCCTCCCTCCCCCTCTTCCCCTCTTCCTCTCTCCCTCCCTCCCCCTCTCCCCCTCTTCCTCCCTCCCCCTCTTCCTCTCTCTCCCTCCCCCTCTTCCTCTCTCTCCCCCTCTTCCTCTTTCACCTTCCACTCTCCCCCACCTTCACACACTGCTGATACTGTTTGAAGAGCTCGCTGCACGGATCCGGGCTGCGGTCTCCCTTCAGGAATTTCTCGGCAAACCAGCGGTTGAAGCACAGGTCGTAGCCGCGCTTCAGCTCCACACACTCAGAGCCCACACTGTTCATGTCGAGGAAAGGCCGCACGCCTCACAGCCCACGTGACACCTACCGCCAAAGGCGGGCGGGCTCCGCCCCGCCATCATTAATACTGGCAAATGCAGTGTCGCACCTGGGAGGCGCCATCATTGATATTGGTGAACCCTGACATACTCCCGCAAGGTGTCATCATTGATACTGGCAAACTCTGCCCTCAAACCGCGAAGCGCCATCGTTCACACCGGCAAACAATCCCCATTCCACACACAAGGGACGCTGTCATTGATATTGGCATCTAGCACCCACACCCCGGGGTGCCATTGTTGATATTGGCAAATCGCCTCACCGACACCCGGAAGACGCCATCATTGAGACTGGCACTGGCCATGTGTTCTGCGATGTGTGGGATTTGGCCCGTTCTTTTCCTCTCTCTCTGCGCTGCACCAGTTTCCCACCCTCGTTTATTTTATCTGCGGCAAAGCTGTCTGTGCTGAGAGCTGGTGGGAGGAAGGCTCCGGGCTGTCAATCATGCTCAATTGCCAACCTCCCGATCACCAGGACATCTCCTTTTCCAGGAGAAATCAATGGGTTTGAAGTCAAAGAGACGCCGGATCAGCAGACCACAACTTAAGACTCCATTAAAATTTAATGCGAAAATTGAGAGCGGAAAAAAAAACCTAACGCCCGAACAGGGACTTGAACCCTGGACCCTCAGATTAAAAGTCTGATGCTCTACCGACTGAGCTATCCGGGCCCTGAAGTCAAATCTCACTACATTTCATTACAGCTCAGAAACTAGTCTTCTCCTGTCAAGAATATGTTTTTGTCTATTTCATTTGTTTGTCCAGTTTCCCCTCTAAGACCCCCATGTTATAGAACAGCCTCCCTAAAAAATTTACACGTTTACTCTCCTAATTACTGTCTGGATAAGACATTCTCCTGGATTTCTTGTTGCGTATCATATTTACAGCCTGATCTCCTGCTCATAACTTAAAGGCTCTATCCTATCTGGTGCGCGTTCAGACAAACTCTGGGTCTGGCACCAGACTATGGAGCAACTTTTTCAAAATCAAATTTAAACACAATAAACCAAAATGAATTAAATTATAGAGCAGCAGGGCACTGCAACGGATCTCAAATGTTCAAATTAAACCTGTAAAATTGAAATTAAAATGTTATTTTGGGTGGTGAGAATGCACTCCAGCCCCAGTGATGCTCATGGTTGAGGAAGTTTTTCTTCATTTATTCATTTATGGGATTGTGGGTGTTTCTGACTGGCCTGCATTTATTGCCCCTCCCAAGCTGTCCTTGAGAACGTGGTATTGAGCTGCCTTCATCAACCGCTGCAATTCACCTGCTGTGGTTGACCTGCAAAGTTTGTCAGGGAGGGAATTCCAGGATTTTGACCTAGCGACAGTGAAGTAACAGCGATATATTTCCAAGTCAGGATGGTGAGTGGCTTGGAGGGAAACTTGTATATACCTACTGCCATTGTCCTTCTAGATGGAAGTGGTGGTGGGCTTGGAAGATGCTGTCTAAGGATTTCTGGTTAATTTCTGCAGTGTATCTTGTAGATACACACTGCTGCTACTGAGTGTTGGCGGTGGAGGGAGTCAACACTTGTGAATGTATTTCCAATCAAGTCAGCTGCTTTGTCCTGAATAATGTTAAGCTTCTTGAATGTTGTTGGGGCTGCACTCATCCAGGCAAGTGGGGAGTGTTCCATCACACTCCTGACCTGTGCCTTGTAGATAGTGGACAGGCTCTAGGGAGTCAGGAGGTGAGTTACTCGCTGCAGTATTCCTGGCGTCTGACCGGCTCTTGTAGCCACTGTGTTTATGTGGTGAGTCCAGCTGAGTTTCTACTCAATGATAATCTCCAAGATGTTGATAGTGGGGTAGTCAGTGACGGTGTCACCATTGAATGTCAGTGTTCCAGCAGATGCTCTGTGTTCCCTCTCCAAGGACAACCAGGCATTAACATCCCAGGGAAAGGATGAAAATGTCCTGACTGGATTCTGCTTAGGCCTGTTTGTGCCCCATCTCTCCCCCTGCCCGCTGCTGTCTGGTGTCTCCTCTCTTCTCCCTCCTACTCTGACAGTTTTTACTGAGGGTTTGTGTCAATTCTCAAAATGGGATGAAAGTAGGACAAAGTTTGGAAGCTCTGTCCTAAGCCATTTTGCCACCAAGTCTAGATGGCATTGTCATCGTAGGTGGTGCTTAAAGCCCTCCTTAGTATTAACCCATTCAAACCCTTACACCATATAGAACACCATGCACCAAGTCCTCCAACCTGCTTGCCACT
This sequence comes from Stegostoma tigrinum, assembly GCF_030684315.1. Classification (NCBI taxonomy): domain Eukaryota; kingdom Metazoa; phylum Chordata; class Chondrichthyes; order Orectolobiformes; family Stegostomatidae; genus Stegostoma; species Stegostoma tigrinum. The sequence goes on from NC_081379.1 coordinate 39,366,484, forward strand.
TCTCACTCTGTCACATCATTGGGATGAACCCGGCATTTGGAGTGATTTCTTTCCAATTTGTCCATCCCAACATTCACTTCCATTTAAAAAACTGTGTTTCTTTCTTTTTGTTGTTTGATGCTCAGTAAGCCCATAGCAATAATAGACCTGCCTCTGTCCTAAGACAATGTGTGCTGCTGGGCAAGCGTTTGCCAATTTGTAAGCAATGTGCCTTCAAATCCAGCAATGTTTATTTCGAGAGAAGCAGCGTTAATATTTCAGATCAGTCAACCTTCCGTCCATCAAAGGGTAGGTATCAGATAACAAACCTGTAATGTTAACCTTACACTTGTCTCTACACTGAAGCTGAGGGATTTCAGTATTTTTGGTTTGTCAATGTCATGCTTTTCATCAGTTATAGTTCACTAACCTTAACAATGCGAGGCACTCAAAATATATCCTGAAATAACTCCACAAAGGCTGGGTATTCTGTCACCAACTCTCCCTTTATTTACACGTGGAAAGTGCTTGACACTGGTCCGGCTCCTCCGGAACCAGCTCTCAGAGTGAGCAAAATGTCGGGCACTCCTGTTAATATCTGTCAGCCAGGGCTCCCTGATTGGACCAGGTTAACAGCCCCAATCAGGGAACGCATACTCTACGAGGTCCACCTGTCTGTATAATTAGTACATCCCTTCCACTCTGAGTCCAAGGACATAGTCCTACCCTTTTTTGGTAGCTCTTCCTGGGGTGTTATAGCACTGGGATAGGTTCTTCCAACTCTGTCTCTGATAATGCACTTCTTGCACCCAGCCCATCCTAGAAGAAATTCAAAGTCTTCTTTAGGCGGCAAAGACTTCAAGGTGGTGACATCCTCTGTGTCCATCTCAGATTCTGAAGTATCTACTACACCTGATGGAGGAGATGAACCCATGGGTTCTGGAACAGTCAGAAAGGCATTCGAGGAGCCAGGCACATTTTGCTCTCGCACTATTTTACAAATTTGCAGCTTCCACACGGCCCACTTGCTTGTTTAGGACTGTCGTACCTACCTGAACTTTGCATGTCACTGGAACTGACCTCGTGTCGACAAGCCCTTACTCATGCAGGGCGATTGCCGTGGTTCCTATACCAAACTTCATCCCCTGAAGTAAAATGTCTCTCTTGCTTAGAGGAGTCTTGTATCTGGCACCGGCGTTCCTTATGCCATTTCACTCACGCTGATTTAACCTAGTGTTGAGTCTTCTCCCCATTGGTAACTCTGCTGGAACTATCCCTGTAATTGAAAAAGGGGTGGTCCTATAATCAAATAAGAACTGAGACAGTTTGGTATTGAGAGTGAAGCAGTAGGCTGTTTCTTTAAGCCTGCCTTCAAAGTTTGGACTGGTCTTTCTGCCAGACCATTGGACGATCAATGGTATGGAGCTGTCCTTACATGCTGAATGCCATTCAACTTTAGGAAATACTCGAACTCCCTGCTGATAAACGACGATCCGTTGTCTGGGACCAACATCTCCAGGAGCCGGCGTAATGCAAAAGATGCGCAGTTTCTGTGTTTGACGAATGAACTCTTTGCACATCCAGCCACTTGGAGTGGGCATCTGCAGTGACTAAGAACATTCAGACCGTGAGAGGACCTGCATAGTCAATGTGTAATTGAGTCCAGGCTTACCCAGCTATTCCCACAAATGTCAGGGAGCTGCTGGCGGTAATTTTTGTCAGATTTACAGCCCCAATATCATATGAGCCCATCAGGCTGACCTCATTACAGTCACTACATATTCCATGTTATGAGACAGAACAACATACAAGTGAATTATATTTTGTTTAAAACAGTTTTTACATTGAATTTAATGGAATATGTTGGATAGAAACACCATTTTGGTAAACTAGTTATACGCTGGAAGGGAAATGAAATTTTTTTGAAAAATTAGCAGAAGCAGGATTTGAACACTGTGGTTGTGCCAGAGATCAATTTTCAGGTGTACAAGTCAGGCCAGGTTGCATCATTCCCAAGTTTTCCTGTTTTTCCCTTCTGCTATTCCACACATCATTCCGTCTACTTCATCTCAGTCTTTGAGTATTTTGTATTGAAACAATGGCCTGTTTTTGGGAAGTCTGTGAGATGCAGCTTGACAACAGGCCATGATAAGCAGAAAGTTGTACACAAGACCATCAAATCCTGCAAACCTGTGGTTATAAATCATCACTTCGAGATGTGGCTGAAAAACATCAGGAGGAAATGGAACTTGAAGGAACGATGGCCCGATTCAATTCCCTTGGTGCAGATTCTTTGTTATAATAAAATGGGTTTCTGGCTTGTCTAAATTATAACTAAACTTGCTTTTGTGCAAGAAAAATAGCAGGGATTCATTTCAGGTGTCATGACAACTAATGAATCTATGATTGTACTTTACTGTACAATTTCAGTTAAGCACGTTACCGTGAAATGTTCAAATTCACTTGTCTATAAAAGAAAAGAAAGCGTCACAAGTCTAGATCATTGTCTTCTTCTGAATTGGGTTTGTGTTCTGAGTCGTTTTGGCAGTTGTAATTTTACTGCTCAGTCTTTGTGAATAAAGGGATTAACAGATAGCTTAAAAGCATTCCTGCATCCAGAATGTCTCGACACAATATTATAAAGCATTCTGTTGTAACTGCTGTAAAAAGGAATTTGATGGTTAGTTCAGTTTGTAATTTCTATATGGTCATAGAGTCATGGAATTGTACAGCCAGGAAACAGGCCCTTCAGTCCAACTCATTTATGCCATTCAGATATCCTAGATTAATCTAGTCCCATTTGCCAGCATGTAGTCCATATCCCTCTAAACCCTGTCCATATACCCATCTCGATGCCTTTTAAATGTTGTAATTGTACCAGCATCCACCACTCCCTCTGGCAACTCATTCCATACATGCAACACTCTGTGTGAAAAAGTTTTCTCTTAGGTTCCTTTTAAATCCTTGCCCTCTCATCTCAAACCCTAGTTTCGGACTCCCCCCACCCTAGGTAAAAGACCTTGCCGATTCTCCCTATCCATGCCCCTCGTGATTTTGCAAACCTCTACAAGGTCACCCCTCACCCTCTGAAACTCGAGACTGAAAGGCCCCAGCTAATTCAATCTCTCCCTATGGCTCAAACTCTTAAACCCCAGCAACATCCTCATAAATCATTTCTGCACCCTCTCAAGTTTAACAACATCTTTCCTATAGCGGGAGACTGGTATGCAGTATTCCAAAACCAGTCCAACCAATGACCTGGACAGCCGCAACATGACATCCCAGGTGAGTCAAATCCAGAATGCAGCTGTCACTTATATTCTGAGCTATACAATAAATTTGGTTTGTGGCCATTAACAGGCCCAGGCAGTAGAGAGTGTCGTATCTGCTGAGTGTTTGTACCTCTTCCACAGTTATGTTCTTGCCCAGGTATCCTTGGAGAGGGAACATGTGGTTTACATCAATGCCTTTGATGCCTTTAGAGAGAGGTGGGCATCTGGGGGGGATACAATGCTTTATCTCTCCCTCCCCCCCTCCCTCACCTTTGCTCCTAATAAGCTTTGTACATAAATTATTCAATTAGAAAACATGGTAACTTACTAGGGGTGGTCAACAGATGAAAAGATACCACAGGTGATTTGATGACCAGGAGAAACAGGTTCAGTTCTGTGCAAGAGAACTTCTGGATGTAAAAATAAATAAATTGTTCATGAATTCAGAAGTCAATGTGAACATCTTTACTCAAATAATAGTGAGGATATGGAACTCAATATCTAAGGGAATGTTTAAGTAAATTGATGCATTTAACAGGAAGCCAGACAAGCATTTGATCCAAAGAAAATGAAATAGAGGGTTGCAACTGTAGAGTTAGATGAGGGAATTTGGGGGGATGCTTGAGTGAGGCATAACACAGTATGGACTGGATGAGCTGAATTTCCTGGTTCTGTGTTGTTTGTCATCTGTAACCTATGGAGCGGGAGAATCTCAAAAGAGGTTGGATAATTCACAAGAAAAGACAGCTGGAAAACTAGCCAGGAGACTGTTTAAAAAGAAACAACTGATTGGATTTAACGAAAAGTGTTGTAGATTGTCTTGAACATTTGCTGAATGAATGCTGTTTTGTGTCACGAAGGTGTGATGGATATTTTTGAGTAATCAACATACTGGGTTGAAGAGGTTACTTGTTTGCGCTGTCTGAGCAACTGTATTAATGTCACTGAGGAGAACACAGGCTCTGGTTCAATGGCTCTCACTCTAACTATCCAAGCTAACTTATCAATTAAAAGCTTTGAAAATAAAACTGAACCATCGCATTGCAGCACAGCTAAAGATGTGCAGGCTAGGTGGATCGGCCATGCTAAATTGCCCGTAGAGTTCAGGGGTGTGTGGGTTATAGGGGGATGGGTCTGGGTGGGATGTTCCAAGGGGCGGTGTGGACTTGTTGGGCTGAAGGGCCTGTTTCCACACTGTAGGGAATCTAATCTAATCTAAAGTGGGACAAACATTAACAACTTCCAAAGCAGCCATTTAAAGTTGCTGAAGAAAGTATCTGTATTATCACAGATAAAGAAATAAAAACAATGGAGGAAAGAAAGACAAAGGAAGCCAGTGCCAACATGAGGATGAAATGTAGGGATTGGAATTTGAGGGGGAAAGGGTACAAAGAAGAAAAGGGACAAACATGAGGATGATACAAAGTACAATTCTGTTTAAAGCTTTTGAGAAGATTTGTAGCTCGGGTTGTGATCGAGGTTGTAGACTTGCTCGCCGAGCCGCTGTGTTTGGTTGTAGATGTTTTCTCACCCTGCTAGGTAACATCATCGGCACACCTCCGGTGAAGTGTTGGTGTTCTGTCCCGCTTGTAATTAACATGCCTCGGTTTGCTGGGGCAGTTGCTATTACTCCCGGTTCTGTTTCTCAGTGGTTTGTATATTGGGTCCAATTCACTGTGTTTGTTGATGGCGTTCTGGTAGAAATGCCAGGTCTCCAGGAATTCCCCGGCATGTCTCTGTTTGGCTCGTGCTATTACGGATGTGTTGTCCCAGTCGCATTTGTGTCCTTCTTTGTCCATGTGTAGTGAAACAAGTGAGAACTGGTCGTGTCTCTTGGTGGCTGTTTGGTGTCGTGTATCCTTACTATCAGTTTTCTTCCAGTTCGGCTTAAGTAACATTTCTCACAGGCCTTGCATGGTATTTTGTATGTTACCTTAGTTTTACTGGTTGTGGGTATGGGATCCTTTCCATTAGTCAGTAGCTGTCGCAGGGTGGTTGTCAGTTTGTGGGCTGCCCTGATACCTAGGGATCTGAGTAGTCGTGGTCATCTCTGATATATGGTAGGCTGACTGGCGTATCTGGCCGTGTTGTGTCTTCCTGATGTGGTCTGGCACAGAGGTAATGGTGGATTGTGCTTTTTGGGTATCTATTCCTTTTAAAGACTCTGTATAAGTGCCCCCCGTTCTGCTTTGCTTGGTTCACGGTTGCTGCAGGGTATTGTGGTCCGTTTGAATAATGTCCTGATGCAGCTCTGTTTGTGTGTGTTGGGCTGGTTGCTGGTGTAATTGAGGATCTGGTCCATATGTGTGGTCTTTCTGTATACGCCAGTCTGGAGATCTCCGTTGTTTTTGTGTTTTACCATTATGTCTAGGAAGGGTGGTCAGTTCTTGTTCTCTTCTTCTTTGGTGAATTTTATCCCAGTGAGAATGTTGTTTATGTCTCAGTGGGCTTCCTCTAGTCATGTGTGTTTGATAATCACAAGGGTGTTGTCTACATATGACACAGAGTTAGGGTTGGATAGTGGGGAGCACTGTCCTTTCTAACCTTTGCATTACTGCTTCAGCTATCAGTCCTGCAGAACACCGACACTTCACTGGAGGTGTACTGACGATGCTACCTAGCAGGGTGACAAAATGTCTGCAACTAAACACACCGGCTCAGCGAGCAAGTCTACAACCTCATCCAGTTATATTGTTGGCGTAAAGTGGAGTTCAAAGGGTTATGATTGCAATGGTGAGTGAAGATCTAAGTACTCCCCCAGAGATCTGAATATATTACATAAAATAGTTTATTGTAATGCCAGAGCTTTTCAAACAGGTCATGGCTTGTGTAGTGTAGAGAAGAGGTCTTCCTGCCAGATGCTTGATATATGTCTGAAGCCTCACTGTTTTTACACGCTGCTCTTGAGACAGCAAGAATCCCACCATGGCTGATGGTGGAATTTGATTTCAATAAATATCTGAAATTAAAAACCTATTGATAACCGTGAATCCATTTTCAATTGTTGGAAAAGCCCATCTAGTTCACTGATGTCTTCTAGGGAAGCAAACCGACATCCTTACCTGGTCTGGCCTACATGTGACTCCAGACCCACAGCGATGTGGTTGACTCTCAACTGCCCTCTGGGTAATTCGGAATGGTCAATAAATCCAGCCTGGCCAGCAGTGGCCTCATTTCCATGAATGAATAAAAGAAAACTGTCAACTCCCCCCACTTCTGCCATGTAGCTTTGCAAAGCAGCAAAAGATGCAATTGTTAATGTTAAAGTTTGTTACTAATTTGCTCCCTGATACAGGACTTTGTTGTTCCACTGGCTGTTCCCAAGAACACACATCATAACAAACATCTTCAGCAACTGCTGGAGGGCCACTGACTCGCTGAAATTCACCTCTTCTGCTTCTCGAAAAGTTGTTGGTCTTCCAATACAAGGAACCGCTGATGTCAGTGCTACAGATGGGAATATGCTAAAGTTCAGGACCATGTGCTAGGGACTGCACCAAGCTTTGAGGCAGCCATGCAAGCGTTCAATGGGAAAAGGCTACAATTTGATGATTTCAATGAGCTCAGGTCTGTGTTTTGCACACCCTGCATGATCCAAGATGTGGTCTGTTTGTGGATGAGTGCAGGAATTGCCTGTGGCTGGAGCAACCCGCGTTCTGGGGTTTGGGAGTTTGCTGGAGCAGATGGAGGCACCACCTTGCATTCTCGAGAGGTTTGCGGAGAGCAGCTTTCAAGAGGTGGTCAGTCCACAGCTTAAGGAAGTGCAGACAGAGAGGGAATGGGAGATTGCCAGGTGGAAGAACAGGACCAGGCAGTTAGAGAGGGAACCCTGCAAGTATCTCACTTGAAAATTGCCTTTAGCAAGGCTTTTGATAGGGTCCCTCATGGCAGAATGATCAAGAAGGAAAGAGCCCATGGAATCCAAAACAAAATGGCACATTGGATCCAAAATGGGGCTGACAGGCAGAAAGCAGAGAGTGATTCTAGATGGTAATGGAAGCTTCTGTGACTGGAGTTATATTCCCATTGGGTTCCATTTTTTAAAATTTGTTTTGGGGATGTGGGTGTCACTGGCTGACCAGCATTCATTGCCCGTCCCTAGTTGCCCCTTGAGAAGGTGGTGGTGAGCTGCCTTTTTGAACCGCTGCAGTCCACCTGCTGTGGGTTGAGGCACAATGCCATTAGGGAGGGAATTCCAGGATTTTGGCCCAGCAACAGTGAAGGAACAGTGATATATTGCCAAGTCAGGATGGTGAGTGGCTTGGAGAGGTACTTGAAGGTGGTGGTGTTCCCATATATCTTCTCCCCTTGTGCGTCTATATGGAAGTGGTTGTGGGTTTGGAAGGTGTTGTCTGAGGATCTTTGGTGAATTTCTGCAGTGCATCTTGTAGATGGTTCACACTGCTGCTACTGAGCGTCGGTGGTGGAGGGAGGGGATGCTTGTGGTTGCAGTGCCAATTAAGCAGGTTGCTTTGTCCTGGATGGTGTCAAGCTTCTCAAGTGTTATTGGGGCTGCACTCATCCAGGCAAGTGGGGAGTGTTCCATCACACTCCTGACTTGTGCCTCGTCGATGGTGGACTAGGCTTTTGGGAGTCATGAGGTGAGATACTCACTGTGGTATTCCTAGCCTCTGACCTGCTCCTATAGCCACTGTGTGTGTGTTTTGAGTCCTGTTGAGTTTCTGGTCAATGATAACCCCAATGACATTAACAGCAAGGGATTCAGTGATGGTGACACCATTGAATGTTAAGGCGTAGAGGTTAAATTGTCTCTTATTGGTGATGGTCATAGCCTAGCGTTTGCGTGATGTGAATGTCATTTGCCACTTGTGAGCCCGAGCTTGGATATTGCCTAGATCTTGTTGCATTTGAGTATTAATTGCTTCAGCATCTGAAGAGTAGCGAATAGAGCTGAACATCATGCAGTCATCAGCGAACTTCCCCACTTCTGACCTTATGCTGGAGGGAAGGTCATTGATGAAGCAGCTGAAGATGGTTGGGCCTAGGACACTACCCTGAGAAATTCCTGCAGAGATGTCCTGGAGCTGAGATGACTGACCTCCAACAACTACAACCATCTTCCTATGTGTCAGGTAAGACTCTAACCACTGAGAGTTTGCCCCCTGATTCCCACTGATTCCAGTTTTGCCAGGGCTCCTTGATGCCACACTCAGTCGAAAGCAGCCTTGATATCAAGGGCTGTCACTCTCACCTTACCTCTGCAATTCAGCTCTATTGTCTATGTTTGAACCGAGGCTGTAATGAGGTCAGGAGCTGAGTGGCCCTGGAGGAACCCAAACTGGGCATCACTGAGCAAGTTATTGCTGAGCAGTTGCTGCTGGATAGCACTGTTACTGACACCTTCCATCACATTATTGATGATTGAGAGTAGTCTTGATTGGGCAGTAATTGGCCGGGTTGGATTTCTCCTGCTTTTTGTATACAGGACATACTTGGGCAATTTTCCGCATTGCTGGGAAGATACCAGTATTCTAACTGTACTGGAACAGCTTGGCTAGGGGAGCGGCATGTTCTGGAGCACAGGACTTCAGTACTATTGCTGTGATGTTGTCAGGGCCCATAGCCTTTGCAGTATCTAATGCCTCCAACCATTTTTTTGATATCACATGGAGTGAATCGAATTGCTGAAGACTGGTATCTGTAACGCTGGGGGAAGCCAAGATGGATCATCCACTCGGCACTTCTGGCTGAAGATTGCTATGAGTGCTTCAGCCTTATCTTTCGCACTAATGTGCTGGGCTCTTCCATCATTGAGGATGGGGATATTTGTGGAGCTTCCTCCTCCAGTCAGTTGTTTAATTGTCCACCACCATTCACGACTGGATGCAGCAGAAGTGCGGAGCTTAAATCTGATCTGTTGGTTGTGGGATTGATTAGCTCTGTCTATCACTTGCTGTTTATGCTGTTTGATGTGCAAGTGGTCCTGTTTGGTAGCTTCACCAGGTTGATGCCTCATCTTCAGGCATGATGGTATTGCTCCTGGCATGCCCTCCTGCACTCTCCATTGAACCAGGGTCGATCCCCTGGCTTGATGGTAATGGTTCAGTGGGGGATATGCCGGGCCATGAGGTTACAGATTGTGCTGGAGTACAGATCTACAGATCCAGTGACACTTAATGATTGGCCAGGCAACTGGAGATATAATTCAGAGATAATAGGAACTGCAGATGCTGGAGAATCCGAGATAACAAAGTGTGGAGCTGATTGAACACAGCAGGCCAAACAGCATCTTACAAGCAGGAAAGGTGATGTTTCGAAACGTCAGCTTTCCTGCTCCTAAGATGCTGCTTGGCCTGCTGTGTTCATCCAGCTCCACACCTTGTTATATTGGGGATGTTCCCCTGTCTCCTAATGTCATCCATTCTAAAATCATCATAGAATCCCTACAGCACGGTAGGAGGCCATTCAATCCATTCAGCCCACACTGAACCTCCAAAGTGCATCCCACCCAGATCCACCCTCTTACCATAGCCCTGTAACCTTGCATTTCCCATGGCTAACCCACCTAGCCCACATATCCCTGGACACGCAGCATCCGTGGAGAGTAAGCTAACGCTTCAAGTCAAGATGACTCTCCGTCCCATTCCTTCCTTTTTTTTATCTTAGATGGCTACATTCTCTGTCACCATGTCCTCTCTCCCCTCCCCGCACTCCAGTGGGACTGTCTGTTCTTTCCAGTCTGGCATTTAGGCACACCATTGTTCTGCCATTCTCACATTCCAATCACTTAATATGAAATATCAACATCCTTTCTCCCCCAGAACTCCACCGCCAACCACCACCACCCCCCCAGCCATTGCATAAATACTGCCCCCTCCACACTTCACATCAGCTTTGAAGAGTTATCTAGACGCGAGACATTAATTTGCTCTCTCTCTGACCCTACTGTGACCTCCAGCAATTTTTGCTTTCATCACAGATTCCAGCATCTGCAGTAATTTGTTCCTATATCCCTGAACACTATGGGCAATTTAGCATGGCCGATCCACCTAGCCTGCACATCTTTGGACTGTGGGAGGAAACCAGAGCACCTGGAGGAAACCCACACAGACATGGGGAGAATGTGCAAACTCCACACAGACAGATGCCTGAGGGTGGAATCGAACCCTTATCCCTGTTACTGCCTCACAGCAACGCTAACCACTGAGCCACCGTGCTGCCCAAAATGTGAATACACAAATAATGATAAAAGTGACCAAACAAAAAGAGGTTAAAATGTGCAAACTGGAAGTAGAATTTGCAGGCAGGAAATGCATGTAGAAATATGGGCAAATTTGAAGTTACGTGATGGATTACAAAATTTAAAGACCTGTTAGGAAGTAACGTTACTTCTTGTTGTTCTAGTTGTTGCGTCTGAGCTCATTTTGCAGCCGCAGATTCTGGAAGTGGAGGCCTGGAGATTGACATGTATGGACCTTCTCAGCAGCTACGCAGCCTGCCAATTTGAGGCAGCACAGTGCTCAGTCAATGGGTGCAGCGAGCTTAGAGACAGGCCATGTGAAGGTGAGGGGAGAGGGGAAAATTGGACGGAAAATTAACGATGTTTTCCAGTTCCAGTCGACAGCAGAAAGCAGCACAGTACAATCACTGGAGAATGAGATATGTGAGGAGGCCTGAGCAGGACTGGAGCAAGGAACGTTCCACATTCTCTACTGAGAGACAGGCAAATAACCAGAGCCCATGCCAGCATCAAAGGCAAATTAAAGGAGAAATTGTTCAATGAGATCCTGGGAGAGCTCAGACAGGCAAAGGAGAGTGGTGATGGATGGGAAATGTTCAGCTCCTGCTCAAAGAAGAAGCAAAGAGACTTCAGACCAATCAAAATTCATCAATTTTTCTTGAGATATACACCTTCTCCCATCTTCACCACCTTCTCAAGGGAAACCATGCGTGGGCAATAAATGCTGGCCAGCCAGCAATGTCCATGTCCCACAACTCCAACAGTGAAATTCTAATTGTATGCTGTTCCAATAAATAGAAGTCCCACTTATATAAGCCAAAGTAATAAGAAAAAAGTAAATTAAAACTTAAATTCTCAAAACTACAGTCAGGATGCGTCTTCCAGAATGTTCTACGCCTTTTCTGCTATTCCTCAGTCAGGAATTCTTTCTTTGTCGAAACTTTCTGTCAGCTAAGAGTGCCATGGTACCTTTTAGATGGTGCTTAATCAGAGAGCAAAGATTTCTGGGAGCCAGAGTTTTACTTTTCCAATGGCAGTTTGCTCTCACACTGCTTTTCAAAAACCCTCCTCTCATATACACTTAACGACCAGTCAATTTTCTTATAATAGGAATTGGTTGTTGGTTGTGAACACCATCAGGTTTAAATTTAGTTGGGTTTTAGAGTTTAAATTAATTGGCTGATATTCAAGCTGGATGCCTTAACATTAAAACAAGCCTACGTTTCTAACCATATAGACAATTGATACATTTGTCTGAATTTCAGAACTGTCTGCTTGCAGACATTTTTTTACTCTCCGAGCTTAGAAAAGCACATCACATCTTAAAAGGACCAAGCACTCTTCCCCACTATCATTTTTACAAACAAATTCTAACATCCTGCCTTTTAGTTCACCAGTACTCTACCCAACTTTGCAACACCATAGCAAATTCCCTTTTTGAATTCAGGTTATAATTGTAGGCCTTGTCCACAACCCTAACCCTACCCAACCCCCCCTCCCCACAATAACCAGATCACATGGATTCATTGTCAAGGGTCCTCCTGTCTGTTTTACTTTGAATTAAGAGACGATTTAAAACAGGCTTTGTCAGAACTATTTACACTGTGGGCATGGTGGTTACTGATGAGCCTTATCACCAGCAAACACAGAACAGAAAGGTCCTCTGGTTTAAGGAATGTTTTTCCGGTTTCTTTCAGATTTTTTTGCCATATTTGGGACACCAGTTGAGGGCCAATGGGTCTCTTGGTGGCCCAAAGTCAGGCCTGTGGGCTGCCAGTTGGACAAGCCTGGTTTAAACCATCTAATAAAACCTTACATTTAAAAACAGACATTTTCTAAACCAACCTGTGTAGAAATCTTATTACAAATGTCTGGAACAGGTGAGACTTGAACCCAGGTTACCTGGTCCAGAGGTAGGGACACCACATTTAATAACAATGTCCTAGGCCCAACTGTTCTTCAGCTGCTTTATCAATGATCTTCCCTCCATCAAAAAGGTCAGAAGTGGGATGTTTGCCGATGATTGCTCAATGTTAGCACCATTCGCGACTCCTCAGACACAGAAGCAGTTTGTCTCATGTGCAGTAAGACCTGAATGACACTCAAGCTTCAGTTGATAAGTGGTAAATAAATGCTGTGTCACAGAAAGTGCCAGGCAATAACATTCTCCAAGGCAGAATACTGTGGATGCTGGGAATCTGAAGTAAACACAGAAAATGTTGGAGACACTCAACAGATCTGGAGAAATGAAAGTGACAAGTTTAAGTTCCCGAAAAGCAAAAGAACTAACCTGAATTTCCAGGAAATAATGTAGGCTTGAGAAAGGATGTACCACCATCGCAAGCAATGCAACAGATTCACTCAGACAATTCCAGGCGTGAGGGGTTGACTTAACAAGAATGGTTAAACAGCTTAAGTCTTGTATCAGGAAGCTGAGGGCTATGAGCTGGCACAAGAAAGGAGTTGAGTCCTGGGCAGATCATCCATTATCTTGTTGAATGGCAGGGCAGGTTTGAGGGAGGACTGCCCTACTCCTGCTCTTATATTTTCTGTTATTTTTAAAAAAAATTACTTACAATTTATTTTCCCAACATAGTGGTAGCTTTGTTCTTAGATCTTATTTTGTCCACTCAAGTTACATGGAGGAATATCTATCTAAATATCAAATATTCATGCTTGTTTGACTTCTGTACAAATTGATTAAAACAGGCCTATGTAAACCTGTTAACCCTTTTGAAGACAGGATCATTTATGCATCAATCCAGGAGCAATTTCTAGGTGGGAATCATTTAATTTTGTGGGTATACTATAGAAACTTACCTACCGCTAGTTCCCCAGGCAGAAGGGTGCGCTCTAAGAGGTTTTGGAAGTTGGAATTCACTCGTGACAGTGGTGTTGAGTTACATAGCCAATGATAGATAGAAATGTCCAAATGTAATTGAGAATTATCTATGCATTAATGTTGCTCTGCATGGTAGCTGAGTCATATGGTGGCTAGAAGACACTACAAAAATCAACATGGTTGACACTTTGAGCACAAGTAGGGGCTTCATCAATGTGAATGCACCAACCGTCCAATAAGTTGCTGCAATAATTCCTAGCGAGTGTCACAGGACCTCACTTCAGTTGCTCAATTGGCCTGAATTTCTATGAAATGTTCACAATGTGGTCTCCATAAACTACTTTGTGGAACACCTATGTTCTGTCCATATTTAAAAAAAGACCCTGAGCTTCCAGTTGTCTGCGACTTCAACACATCACCCTGTTCCCTGGCCAACGCCTCTTTTTTCGAGTGCAGCTCAGCGTGAGCTGGAAAATCAAAACCTCATTTTCTATTCTGGGACCCTGCAGCTTTCAAGACTCAATATTGAGAACAATAACTTTACAGCCTGAGCACCTTCTTCCATGTCCTATACCCACCCCAACACCCCAGGTCCTGTCATGACTTAGGCTGCTTTCAGCACAGCTGACCCATTTGCTCCTGGTCCTCAATATCAACTTCTCTCTTTCCCTGGCTTACTACCAACCATTCCTTTGTCTGGCTAACTTTCTTGCTCTCCTGCAGGGCTCCCGTCTCCCCGTCTGCTCACTCCTTCACCCTACGCCCTATCATCAGCATACATATCACCTGTATTTAGCTACATCAGTTCTAAAGAAGGAACACTGAACTTGAAATGTTAACTCAGCTTTCCTTCCACAGATATGCTATTCCTTCAGCAATTTCTGGTTTTGTTTCAGACCTTCAGCACCTGCAGTTGTATCATTCCGGATTCCTATGAGCCGAGTGAGGCTAGCAAAAATTACTCCAGAAACAGCTTATACATTAAAAAATGTGACCGAAGGTTTAGAATTCATTTTGGAAAATTTCACCCACAAGATTATTTTATTCTAAGAACATCTTCCTAAATCAGTTCTTATTTGTATTCAGACAAGGAGAATGGCATTCGAGCTGGGAATTTCATTTGGGATGCTGAGGTTCTAGAACATGTTAAGATTACTAAGGTGGTGGTAGCAGAGGTTTTAGCAGGCATAAAGGTGCATAAATCTCCATAGCCTCATGAGGAGTGGCCCAAGCTGCTATGGGAGGAGATTGCTGGGGCACTGGCAGAGATATTTAAGACCTCAGGTCACAGGTGAAGTGCGAGATGACTGCAGGATTGCTAACTTCCATCAGTCAAGAAAGGCAGCAGGGATAGGCCAGGTAATTACAGACCAATTAGTCTGACATCAGCGTTGGAGAAATTGTTGAAGGAAATTCTGCTCGAGGGTCAGGATTAAACAACACTTAGAAAGGCAGGGATACTCAGCACAGATTTGTTACAGGACTACCGTCTGACTAACCTATTCAGGTTTTTTGGAAAAGGTAACTAATATATTGATGAGGGGAGAACAGTTGATGTTATTTACACAGACTTCAGTAAGGCCTTTGACAAGATCCCACGTGGACAGCTGGTCCAAAAGAGCCCATGGGATCCAAGGCAAGCCGGATCTAAAACTGACTAAAGGTGGTAAAGGGTAATGATGGTGGAGGGATGTCTATGTGATTACAACCAACAGGGTACCACAGGTATTGCTGCTAGGACATTTGCTGTTTGTTACTTTATGTACATTAATGACTTCCGTGTGAATGCAGAGGTATAATTATTGAATCTGTAGACATTACACAAATTGGTGGTGCTGTTGATTGGGAGGATGGTTTTAGGGATAGAACCAGCAGATAGAATTTTGTGCTGATGAGTGCAAGGTGATGTATTTTGGGAGATCTAATACGAGAAGGATATACACAATGAAAGGTAGGTCCCGAAGCAGTGCTGAGGAACAAAGGATCCTTGGTGTCAAGGGTCTGTTTCCATGAGTGGTCCTCAACTGACCTGGTCTCCCATAACAGAGCTCAGTCTGGAATCTGTTCAGAGCAGGACTCAAAAGTGGACCTACCCATTGAGGAACATTGTGAACAAATTGTGCCATCCATAAAATAAACAACACCACAGGCTATGCAATTTACCTTGCATTAAAGTATTACTTTGCTGGTAAATGTGGAAACAGACTAACACATCAAGATATATTAACTCACTTCAACTCAAATTAGATTCAACCTGGCTAACTTTTCACTTTTTAATTGACTCATCATTGCAACCCACATAACCAGTATGTTGATAGTCTGCCAATTCAGACTGAACTGAGACAAAAGTTGGTGTATGCACAAAACTAACTAGATAGATGTAGTAAATCTGTTCACTGTATGCAGACAGTAACAGAATTACTTTGATGTTACAGCACAGGACATTCAGCCTCATGGAAACAGACCGCTTGACACCAAGGATCCTTTGTTCTTGAGCACTGCTTCGGGACCTACCTTTCATTGTGTATATCCTTCTCTTATTAGATCTCCCAAAACGCATCACCTTGCAATCATCAGGACAAAATTCTATCTGCTGTTACCCTAGAACCATCTTCACGATCAACATTCACAGCCCACTGTGGTTGCATCAGCTCTTAGAATCAGTTAATTTAGACCATAAGACATAGGAGTGGAAGTAAGGCCATTCGGCCCATCAAGTCCACTCCACCATTTAAATCATGGCTGATGGGCATTTCAACTCCACTTCCCTGCACTCTCCCCGTAGCCCCTGATTCCTTGCGAGGTCAAGAATTTGTCGATCTCTGCCTTGAAGGCATCCAATGTCCCGGCCGCCACTGCACTCTGCGGCAATGAATTCCACAAGCCCACCACTCTCTGGCTGATGAAATGTCGTCTCATTTCAGTTTTAAAATTTACCCCCTCTAATTTTAAGGCTGTGCCCGCGGGTCCTAGTCTCCCCGCCTAATGGAAACAACTTCCTAGCGTCCACCCCTTCTAAGCCATACGTTATCTTGTAAGTTTCTATTAGACCTCCCCTCAACCTTCTAAACTCTAATGAGTACAATCCCAGGATCCTTAGCCGTTCATCATACGTTAAACCTACCATTCCAGGGACCATCCATGTGAACTGAGCACCTTTCTACTCAATCTTGCATGTTCTTCCATCCATAAAGCAGACAAATTGTCTTTAGATAACTTGATGGAATCTGCTGCCACCATAGACTTCAAGGAAAGACTTACTCGGCATCCATCATGGTCAAATGTTACTCTGCAGGAGCAGTGTGGTAACTGCAGTTTTATCATTCAGGACAGACCCATCAGCTAAGAGATGGCATGCTTTCTTGCCACATAAAAAGCAATAGCAGAATCATTGTCCTGCAAAATAATGAAGCCTTTTTACTTGCTTTAATGTTGCCAATCTTGATAACCTGCTATTGAGCATGAGGCGTACACGCAGAGTCCATTGTTCCCGTGAGAATTGCTGGTATAAAGCAAAGAACAGATGGTAACAAATGCCAGCTCTGAATATACTCAACAAGGCTGAGTGGAGTCCAAGCTCACAATAAGAAGTTGGGCCCTAATCTGCACTTAAATGCTAGGCTCACAAGCATTACATAAAACATTCACCCACAAGTTTAAAAGTAGATTAAAATTTCTTGTACTTTTTTTCCAGTCATTGACAAAAGCTCAACCCATCAGATCCAACAGCATTCATTTACTCCACAAAAGAAACAGTTGACAAAATTTTCCACAGTATATTTATTATGGTGTTACCTTATTAAAAGGCAAACACATTACATAATTGTCTTTAAAATAATGCACACATTCACATGATTTTTTTTAGGCTTGACAAAATGGTTCATAAACACAAGGCCGGTCTTCTCAGCTCCAAGCTTTCAGTGTTCCTCTGCATCTTCCCAGCCAGTGGGCAGAGGATTGGTATGGGGATTGTGGAAGAGAGTGTGCTTCCCATCACCCCAAGGGAATGGCTGTAAATGGAATTGTAAAACAGTTTGTTAGTAAAACTATTCCAGAAGGAACAAGATGGACAAAATCATTCAGCTTGCTTAAGATCAAAGTATCAAAATTTAAAGTTATTCAACCTATGGAGCACCTTTGGTTAAATACCTGTCAGCACATTACCCCATAGAGTGTAATTTCCCATTTATTTCAGTATCTCACGTATAAAACTGAATACTTAAAATGGTGCCCAAGTGGAGGATGTGAACCAAAATTTAACTTCACAATTTTAAAAGCCTGGGATCCAATGTAATGGCTCCCCCTCGCCCAACTTCAAATCAAACAAGAGAATCCAACTACACATTACATTAGACAAGAGTATTGTACAAAATGAGGGGCTGGAAAAGTCAGGTCTCTTCAAACACTATGGCCCCCAAACAGATCCAGTAAATAGTTTGCCAGTCCAGGATGTTCCCATTATCACATGCTTCATGCTTTCTGTAGATACAGCTGAGGAAGTTCATGGGGCAAGACAAGAATTACCTCATTTCATTGTTACATAGCACATCTAATCATCACATCCTTCACTCAGGCTTGGACAATTATTCTTCAGTTTTATACAAGACACTGAAATGAAGACAGTTTCTCTATGGGTAGTGGGGTGACAGCCATTTAATCAAACATGCTCCACAGGTTGGGTAACAAATTTTGATGCTTAGGTCTTAAGGTGAATGCTTTGGTCCACACATTAACCCACCAGCCCAGGTACAACTTGCCAACTAAGCCAGAAGAGGATGAAAAATTCTACTTATAAAATCATGAGGGACATAAATGAGATGAATAGCAAAAGGTCATTTCGCTGGGGTAGGGCAGTTCAAAACTAATAGGCTTAATTCTAAGGTGAGAAGAGAAAGATTTAAAAGCAACTTAAGGGTGAATTGCCTGAGGAAGTGATAGATGCAGGTATAGTGAGAACATTTAACTACATTTGGACAGGTACTTGAATAGGGAAGGTTTAGAGGGATCCAGGTCAAATGCAGGCATGTGGAATTAATTCAGTCTGGATCTTGACTGGTCACTGGAGTCAAAAGGACTCAATTCACTTGCTAATTTCACAATTAGAAGTACGATGATATGATTTCCTGAAACATTAATATTGGTTGAAGAGTAGATCACAATTCAACTGACACTGGTTAGATAAACTTCCTAGAGGTATGAACACAGGACAGGTTTGTCACTCAATTAATAGGAAACTATTCAATAATGTTGAACATAATTACCAATAATGGCATTCAAGACTATGAATTGCCAGTTTCACTTAATGACAAGTCAGGTTCCATGAACTGGTCCAAAGGAACTAGGTCAATGTTTGGGCTTTCAACAATGCAGTATTTAGGTTTCTGTGCCAGACAAAGCAAAGTCCAGAATAACAGACCCATAAGTGATATTTCCTCTAGTAACTAATAAGCACCTTGGATGTAACAAGGTGATTTACTCTATTCTCCAGTATTGCTTTGTATTTCTACACTGGATTTTCTCATAGGCATCATGTTTACAAAATTTGACTGAGTAATGCAGCTAATTTTGATACTTTACATAAGAGAATTGTGCTTTTTTTTAAACTCCTTACAACAGCAATTTTTCCATGCTATTAACAATCCTTTATATTTGACTCAGTACTCACTTTGGTCCTGATGCGGAGGTGCTCATAAGCAACAAACTCGTGTCTCTCATGGCTATGCTGCTGTGCCTTCAGGTAGCAGTTCAACATACAGACAGTTACACCAGGAATAGCAACAACAAAAGACAGAATCTTCCACATACGAGCTGCCAGAGGGGGACAGGAAAACAAACATATGCTCAGATACAAAATACAGCCATTTACACAATAAAGGAGCAATTCCACTACGATTTTAATCCCATTGCAAGTGAATTTCAGTCATCTAAGCTCACAACTACTGTTAGATAGTGAACACAATAAAATTACAAATAGTACCAATGTTTCTGGCAAGTGTTTATCTGAATATTAAATATTTAGAGCAGAAACAGCTTTGATGAGCAATTTACAGATAACCTCGAGAGCCGAATATTCAAAGAAAACAGATCGCCGTTTGGTGTCAAGGGTCATCATTCCTTGCCAGTCGTTCTCATCAAATCCAGAGGGAACTCGCAGGCTCTGAAGGGTCTCGGCCCGAAACTTTTGTCAGCTTTTGTGCTCCTGAGAGGCTGCTTGGCCTGCTGTGTTCATCCAGCTTCACGCTGTGTTCATCCCGGGAACTCGCAGGCATTGATTCTGCCATCTCACATTAAAGGGGAAGACAAGTGAGGCCTACCCTCCGTTAATAAACGCGAGCTAACAAGTGATTGCGATAGCAAATTAAGACTATATTATTCTAACCACAACCTTGAGCAGACAGATATAACCTTAGAGTTTTCCCTTGCATTTAAACATTAGTAATTAAACTAAATTAAGTCTGGGAAAACGCTTAGCGAGGAAATCCCCGTTTTCTTTTTCCATCCATTTGGGGCAGGCACCGTCTACATAACGGCAGCGACGTTGATATCAGTAACTGCACAAGAAACGGGGGAAGCGCTGGGACAGGGCCGCGGACCAAGGTCACAGCCGCTGTCTCCCCCTCCACCGCGGGGCAGACCGTCTGTCCAGCTTGCTCCCCGCTACAAAACCCCGCTCTGGACCAAGCTATGCTCACCCCCTTGGTGCTCCTCGGACGCGGCCGCTGCAGACAACTGCCCGACACTGCTCAGGCTCCGGCGAAACATCCGACCCCAGACCGCCGCCATCTTCAGACTGCAATGCGCATGCGCGGCACTGGCCGGAAACACGCCAAGACGGTGGGTGGGGGCAAAGGTCACAACGGAGTGACGAGAAATAATTTTATCCTCAACACGACTGCAGCTGAATGCTTTCATCCGTTTTATTAAGTGTTGTAGTGGTTTCTGTTGTTTTAAAGTGTGGGTGTGTGGTGGGAATCGAGCCGGACAAAAAGGGAACCTGTCACGCGGTAGGACGCGCGTCCAAGTTTCATGGGGCGGGGTGTGGAGGTGGGGGTAGACCTTATGGGCAGGGTCACACCGTTGGGCGCATGGTCAGACACTATGGGCGGGGTCAGACGGCAGGGTGAGGTACGGCAGGGGGCGGAGTCAGACTGTAGGGGCGGGGTCTTTCTTTGGGGCGTGTTCACACGTTAGGGGGCGTGGTCAGGCTGCATAGGGTGGAGTTCGCAGTTGGAGGGCGTCAGACCGTGGAGGCAGGATCAGACGTTGTTGGCGGGGGTTAGTCGGCAGGGGGCGGGGTCAGACTGTGCATGAGGAATGTCCTGCCTCTCAATCGCAATGAATGCTCATCTTCCAACCCTTTAGGTGCCCACCACCACACCCATCTTCCTCTCCCATCCCTCTTCCTTCTGAGACACCCTGGTCCACTTCTCAATCATGTCCAACAACACCTACCCTTCCCTTCCCTCAGTACTTTTTCACTATCAGCAGCACTTTTTTTAATTTCCTTTCATCCCACCATCCAAGGCACCAAAACTTTCAGGTGAAACAGTAACTCAGTCATACCCCTTTCAGTTTAGTCCTGGCTGTTCACGATGTAGTCCCATTATATTTTGGAGCCCTGACATGAATTGTCATTGATGAACACCTCCATTGAGTCCCCAAGCATAATCCTGAGTTTTCAGCCACTTCTGCTTCGAATTTTCTGCCACTCTCCAACTCTGCTTTATTTGCAATAACAAGAGACTCCAAGTCTCTATAATATGGGTTTAGAATAAATATTGTTGATATATTCAGATCTCATGATGTTGACTCTGTCTGGAGGTGCCATTGATTTCTACAGTCATGTTACAGTTTATTTGGTCGAGTTTTCCTCTCATGGGCTACAGCTGCTGTTCCAGAATTTGGTCTTGCTGAGACTCTGCAGCCAAGTTTTGTTCCAGATGAGATTGATTTCATTCCTCAAACTCTTTCAAGTGGTTGAAATCTTTGAATTTACTATTTTGTTCCTCTTTAAAGGGTCTGGATTTATTGTTCTGGATTTTTCAAATTCTATCAAAATGTGTGCTTTCTGTTTGACCAGGATATTTTTTCCTTCTTAACCCACTCTCATGACTTTCAGGCCTCTCCAAATATTTATTTCTTGTTGTTTTCTTTAAAGTCCAGACACCTTCCAGTTCTGCCCCAGTGATTATTTGTTTTCCTCTGTATCCTTCATGAGTTCTTTTGCTTTAGTACATTCATTTATTTCTAAATAGATTGCCTCATGAGCCATTTGCAGCTCCCTGTTGTATTTCCACCTGTTTTATAGGTCTGTCATTTCTTCCAGCATTACTTTGAGCTCAAGCTGATGTTTCTGTAGCTGTTCCTGCTGAGTGTGAGCTGTTTCATGTGCAAATTCCTCCCTGGATTGATGGCACAGAGCTTATAGTTCATCCTGCAAGCAGATCAGAGATATCCCCTAAAGATTTAATCATATCAAAGTTTCAATTTATCCTGAGCTTGTGGTTGAGACTTTTGCTATTGAACTTTAATTTTTCTCTCCCCACCAGACATCTGACATTTTAATTCAACTGATTCAGGAAAAAAGAGTGAAGCATTTTGTTCTTCTTTCAGTTTTACAGAATAATGAGCAGCTCCTGTTGTGTCTGTAATATCAGACAGATTCTATGGATCGTGACTAGTGTGACGCTGTAGCATGCTAACAGGCCCACAATTTCCAGTGCAGCAGGTAGTACGATCACAGCTGATATTACTACTGGATAAAAACGGAAAGAACTGCGGGTGTTTCTGAGGAAGGGACAGCGGACCCGAAACGTTAACTCTGATTTTTCTTCACAGATCCTGCCTAAGTCTGCTACGCTTTTCAAGCAACTTTTGTTTTTGTCACTCCTGGACAAATCTGTTTCTAGACTGAAATCTGGTTGATAGAATTTTTTAATAAACAAAGTGGCCTGTCAAATTAAACATAAGCATACAAAGTTGCACATATGGTTGCAACAATAATGCAGAAGTTTATTAAGCAAAAGGAATGAAGATAAAATAGAACAAACTAAGCTGTTTATATATACTACAGTCTGAAAGTTTTCAGAACACAGAGCAAACTAAAATCCCATCTATTCCCAACACCATCTCTCTACAGTACTCCAATATCAGAGATATATTGTAGTTAAATACCAGAGAGATACATTACTCAAATACCAGAGACACCCTTCTCTATCACATTTACAATTTTGACTTAATTGTAAAAACCGAAAGAACTGCAGATGCCATAAATCAGGAACGAAAAGGCAAGTTGCTGGAAAAGCTCAGCAGGTCTGGCAGCATCTGTGAAGGAAAAAAATGGAGTTAACATTTCAGGTCAGAACTGTTCAGAGGAAGGGTCACCGGACCCGAAATGTTAACTCCGATTTTTTCCTTCACAGGTACTGCCAGGCCTGCTGAGCTTTTCTAGCAACTTTATTTTCATTTTGACTTAAGTGTCTCTTTCGGTTCCCAGTCTTGACAGAATGGGAGCCTTTTCCTTGATTTTTCACCCTGAGCTCTGAGGAAGGGTCACCCGAGCCAAAACCTTAAACTCTGATCTATCTTCACAGATGCAGCCACACCAGCAATTTCTGATTTCGTTTTGATTTACAGCATCCGCAGTTCTTTTGGGTTTTATTTTGAGCTGAAAGTTTCTTAACTTCAAATAACCAAACACTTCTGGTCTGTAACTTTTAAACTCCCGTTCACTGAGGTAACCAATTTTCTAACTGTTCTGAAATAGCTCCTTTCTATAGGAGAAACCTCGAATGATTTTCTCAAGCACTGGTGGCCAGGGTGAGGGAGGAGGTGTGGGGACAGGTGCAGCACTTCTTCCTCCCTCACCCCCGTCCCAGGTCCCAAGAAGACTTTCCACATCAAGCAGAGGTTCACCTGCACATTTGCCAATGCGGTATACTGCATCCGTTGTTCCCGTTGTGGCCTCCTCTATATCGGGGAAACCTAGCGGAGGCTTGGGAACCACTTTGCAGGGTGCCTACACTCGGTTCACAATAAACAACTGCACCTCCCAGTTGCGAACCATTTTAACTCCCCCTCCCAGTCCTCAGACGACATGTCCATCCTGGGCCTCCTGCAGTGCCACAACGATGCCACCCGAAGGTTGCAGGAACAGCAACTCATATTCCACTTGGGAACCCTGCAGCCCAATGGTGTCAAATGTGGATTTCACGGGCTTCAAAATCTCCCCTCCCCCCACCGCCCAGCTCGACCCTGCCTCCCTAACCTGTTCTTCCTCTCACCTATCCCCTCCTCCCACCCCGAGCTGCACCCCCATTTCCTACCTACTAACCTCATCTCACCCCCTTGACCTGTCCATTGTCCCTGAACTGTCCTATCTCCTCCCTGCCTCCCCAGCTACACTCACCTTTAGTGGCTCCATCTCCACCTCTTTAACTTGTCTATCTCCTCTCCACCTATCTTCTCCTCTATCCAGGATAACAAAGTGTGAAGCTGGATGAACACAGCAGGCCAAGCAGCATCTAAGGAGCACAAAAGCTGACGTTTCGGGCCTCTCTGATGAAGGGTCTAGGCCCGAAACGTCAGCTTTTGTGCTCCTGAGATGCTGCTTGGCCTGCTGTGTTCATCCAGCTTCACACTTTGTTATCTTGGATTCTCCAGCATCTGCAGTTCCCATTATCACTGATACAATTCTCCTCTATCCATCTTGGATCTGCCTCCACCTCTCACCCTATTTATTTCAGAACCCCCTTCCCCTCCCCCATTTCTGATGTAGGGTGCAAGCCCGAAACATCAGCTTTCCTGCTCCTGAGATGCTGCTTGGCCTGCTGTGTTCATCCAGCTCTACACCTTGTTATCTCGGATTCTCCAGCATCTGCAGTTCCTATTATCTCTCCCTCTTTTATTTACTTGTACACAGGTATACCAGCTATGCCCCAGCCAGGTCAGAGTCAATTGCCTGAACTGAGGAGATTCTAAATCTGGTTATATTTTCCTTCTGGTTTTTATTTTCACCTTCAATACTGCCGTCCAGCAGTAACGTTTATTTTCCCCAGCACCTTGGTTGTGCGTGCGCAGGCGTGAAACACAGTTAAAAAAAAATACAGGTGTGTGCAAATAACTTTATTCACATTCCCACCACCAGGAAAAACACCAATGTGACCAAGGCATCTGTATCAAGTACAGCCCTTGTAGGGGCAATGTCTGTGTGAAAGAAAAAGTGAGAGGAAGGGTAGGGATCAAATCAAAATAGAGTTTGTGGGTGAAACAAAGCACTCCTCACCCCACTGTGCCGACTTCTCCTGAAAGGAATTGAGCGTCAGTGCACCCCGTGTGCTCCTTCTCCGGGGACACCGGGGCATGGTATAGCCATGGAAAAGGGGCACACAGTTGGTCATGACAACCGCGTCCACCACCGGCTGCCTGGACCTGTTAATGGCCATTCTGGGCAGGCCCAGGGGCAGACCCACCAGGAGATCCTCCGAGATAACACGGTGTAGAACTGGATGGACACAGCAGGCCAAGCAGCATCAGAGGTGCAGGAAAGTTGATGTTTCGAGCCAAGACCCTTCTTCAGAAATGGGGGAGGGGAAGGGAATTCTGAAATAAATAGGGAGAGAGGGGGAGGCGGATAGAAGACGGATAGAGGAGAAGATAGGTGGAGAGGAGATAGACAGGTCAAAGAGACAGGGTTAGAACACGTGAAGGTGAGTGTAGGTGGGGAGTTTGGGAAGGGATAGGTCGGTCCAGGGAGGATGGACAAGTCAAGGAGACGGGATGAAGTTAGTGGTTAGGAGATGGGGGTGGGGCTTGAGGTGGGACAGTGGTATAGGTGAGAGGAAGGAAAGGTTAGGGAGGTAGGGTCGAGCTGGGCTGGTTTTGGGATGTAGTGGGGGAGGGGTGATTTCGAAGCTTGTGAAGTCCACATTGATACCATTGGGCTGCAGGGTTCCCAAGCGGAATATGAGTTGCTGTTCTTGCAACCTTCGGGTGGCATCGTTGTGGCACTGCAGGAGGCCCAGGATGGACATGTCGTCTAAGGAATGGGAGGGGAGTTGAAATGGTTCGTGACTGGGAGGTGCAGTTGTTTGTGACAAACCGAGCGGAGGTGTTCTGCAAAGCGGTCCCCAAGCCTCCGCTTGGTTTCCCCAATGTAGAGGAGGCCACATTGGGAACAGTGGATACAGTATACCACATTGGCAGATATGCAGGTGAACATCTGTTTAATGTGGAAGGTTTTCTTAGGGCCTGGGATGGGGGTGAGGGGGGTTAGGTGTAGGGGCAGGTGTAGCACTTCCTGCGGTTACAGAGAAAAGTGCTGGGGGTCGTGGAACTAGTGGGGAGTGTGAAGTGGACAAGGGAGTCATGGACAGAGCAGTCCCTCCAGAAAGCAGATAAGGATGGGGAGGGAAATACATCCTTCAGGCTCTGACCCCACTACCAAGGATATATTTCCCTCCCCACACTTCGCTGAGTCATGAGCTGGCATTCCAACATGGATGGACTGAATATCACTGTTTTTATTCAGTATTATTTACTTACACCTGTTGTGGTAAACATAACAAATCCTGTAAACTTACAAAAACATATTTGTACCTGGTATGGGTTTTGCAGCTAATCAGGACGAGTAAACTTTAAATGGGCTTTCTCAAACTCAGTCTCTAATTGGAATTGACATAGATCTTACAATTAGAGTTAAAGTGAACTCCTGCATCTTACAAAGCTTCTCTGGAAAGCTCAACAGTTTTCTTTGCTAATTCCCCATGTGAAAATATCACACAATGAGCCTTTTATTCAGTATCTGCTCGTAAATTGGTCAATAGATTCTGTAGACTTCTGTTTAAGTGATATTCTAGTTGATGCAAAAGAACATTCAGTCTGACTGACGCAGTATTCTCATGATATCCATATCCCTTTGGGGATCTTTCAGCTCTATGCCCGTTAATCCTGACATGTTAAATTTATGTAAAGCTTCCGGTTGCTAAGCAAATCTTCATGTCTTGGGTTTTTCTGTAAACACATCTGAATATAGAAACCACGAGCTAAATTTCACCAGAAATTGACCAAAGCGTAAATCTTGTTACACTTCATAGTGGGTTTCTCTCTGTGGGCTCTCATAAGCGTTCTCCAGAACTCACCTTGTTATCTCTGTGGTGCCCTACTTGACCAAGTTAGACCTACTCAGCATTGCTGGGATTTTGCAGGATTCCGAGTGCTGAAACCATTTTTAACGCCCAAAAAAGGCAGTCAATCAAACATCGGTAGCTTGGAACTGCCTTTCACTGGATACTTAGGGGAAGGATGCCAAAAAGTAACATTTCTCAGGCCACAAAGGCAACATGGCCTACCTTTTATTGCAAATTTCACATTTGTAAATGTATTGCTGTATAGACTCAAGGTGACCTGTCCTTACTGTTGTCCTGTCCCAGAATCATGTCTAAAGGGATCCTGCTCTTTTCCCAATGCATACTCTGTCTGGAATGTACTGTGAGGCTGTACCTCCAGACTGATCCCAATATCAGAGCCTCATCTTCGGGAGGACTATTGTCTTCTCTATCATGGCCCTGGTGGAAGAACAGGCTGCAATGTACCCACACCCTGGAGATTGTGCGACCATCAGCCCTGATTGCAGGCCATAGTCCTTGTCCCCCAGCAACCATGTTTGTAAGGTATCTGGTCCTTTAAACAAAGCAAGAAGCTGAGAGTGCCCCAGTATGTAGGAATCACGGCAGTTCCCAGGGTACCCGTTACAGACCTCTAAGATGTGGAACCATTGAACACGGATGGCTTGTGGTTGGAATGAGGTCAGCCAGGTGGGCCTAATAGAATATGAGTTCCCTGATTGGGGCCGTTAACCTGGTCCAATCAGGGCGCCCTGGCTGACAGATATAACCAGAAGTGTCAGAGGTTCTGCTCACTCTGAGGAAGCTGGACCAGTGTCAATACGGCACACGTGTATATAAAGGGAGACTTGGTGATGGGGCGCTGGCCCTTGTGGAGTTATTTCAACCGGCAAATTCATGAAATTGAATCATTTCCTGGCCTTTAAGTCATGATATGGTCCTCTTAATGCAATGTGCCTATTGGCTATAGCAACGCTGAACCTCAGGGAAGCCAGCCATGTTGGCGAAGCCTATGGCTCTGGTTCCAACATTAACCTCATGTTGGAGAAACAGTGTGATTTGTCACAACATGAACTCGGTTACAGCCTCAATACATTTGTGGGTTGAGGATTGAAAGTGGATTCCTGGAAGGATCTGGTGACATAAAACTTCAATACAGCCGTGAGCTCGATACCCACAGGGACACCCACTCCTTTTAGGCCCCACTCCGGCACTGTCCTATAATGGTGTCCTGGGACATCCCCAGTCTGTGGGGACCCTGCACCTTTGCTGATTTGGAGGAAGTATTTGATAGATTCTGGGTTTCCTGTGAGGAGATTCAGGCCTGACCTTTTCTGGTGAGAGCAGTGTTGCTGCTGGTCCTGGCCTTACTAGGCCTGCCGTTTCTCCTCCATGTGCCTGTGTAGAGCTGCAAGCACAGTGATGATGATGGTAAAATTTGCTGTGGTGGGGCAGTTGGTCACGGTCCCAGTGAACCTGCACGGGGAGCATACTAACTGGAACAGCTCCTCAATCAATGCCAGCATTCACATCACTTCCAAAATCATGCCTTGGCACAGTCCTCCAGGCTGTGTCTTCACAGCCATATTCCATTCCCAGTGCGCGTTCCTGATGCACTTGAGGATGGAAGACTACAAGGTCCCACTTGACACAGTGAGTCACAGGCAGAACCAGGTAATCAAGACCCCACCCCGTTCCTCCACCCACCCGAACTTCCACGTTCTCACCTCTGTGCACTCATGCTGTTACACCCATTAACACTGAGCTTCACAAACAGATGCTGCGGGAGAAGTTCAGTCGGTTTCTGGCAGCATCAGTTGACAGAATGAGAGAGAAACAGAGCTAATGTTTCAGATCCACTCGCCCTTTATTAGGATGGTACTGAGCTTCCCCACATTCTCACACTAGTCTTTAAATGAACACTTCATCCCAACGTTATTCCTGAGCCCTGGGTCTACAGCTTCCAATCATCTTAATCTTCCACCCCAGTCCAACTGGTCGCTCTGACTCCCACCCCCTACGTTCACAGGAAGCACAAAGAATAGAATCTCAGCTTTCAATGACTCCCTAACAGAAACCGTATTCTATGATTTTGGATTATATTCGCTGTTCCCATTTTGTTCGGACAGTTTTATTTTTGGCCTACCTCTTGTTTTGTTACTTATCTCATTCTCATGCCCCTGTTGCCCACATCATCATCTCAGCTTCGGTCACGTCCCTGCAGCAGACTGTCCATTTTGTTTTCTGTTCCTTTTCCCCTCCAGCACTAACACCCCTCCTTCTGTACTTACTTCAAAGCTTTTACATCCTCAAAACTCTTTCCATGTGACAAACCACAGTTCTGTTTCTGTATCCATGGATACACATCATCATAGAATCCCTACAGTGTGGAAACAGGCCCTTCGGCCCAACAAATCCACACCGACGCTCAGAGCGTCCCACCCATACCCATCCCCCTATAATGCACCTAATCTACACCTCCCCGAACACTACGGGCAATTTAGCACAGCCAGTCCACCTAGCCTGCACATCTTTGGACTGTGGGAGGAAACCGGAGCACCCGGAGGAAACCCACACAGACACGGGGAGAACGTGCAAACTCCGCACAGACAATTGCCTGAGGCTGGAATTGAACCCAGATGCTGTGAGGCAGCAGTGCTAATCACTGAGCCATCATGCCGCCTGTCTCACCTGCCGAGTATTTCAGCACATTCTGTTTTTCCGACATTAACAGCTTGCATGTATACTGTGTTTGGAATGTAATGAGTCCCTCATAGGAATGCTACCTTGGCACTGAGCCACAGGTTACGGCTATTAGGGCAGGTGACCTGGTAAACAGGGACGTTTTATGGACTGGCTTTAAAGAAAATACAGTGATAGAGAGGTTTAGGGTAGGGATCCCAGAGTTTATAGGCTTGACAACTGATGGTGCAGTGATGGCGAAGCAGGAAGTTTAATAGGATCAAACTGTGGGAACTCAGAGTTAATGGAGGACTGCATGGCTAGAGTAAGATTCTGAAATTGGATAAAGCTGCAGAGGACTTGAACACAAAAAAATAAGGATTTTAAAATTCAGGCTTACGCTAGACCAGAACCATCCTTGGCTTTTCCACGTTTAATTTATCAAACAATTACTTATTACTAATATTCAGTAACTTAGCCTCTGATTTTGGCTCAGAGATTGTAGTAATGGCAAGGCTAACAAAAATTGTACCACTCATATTGATGGCACTTTATTCAAGTTAATGATAAATAATTGTACAATTAGCAAATCCATTTTGAACACAATATAAAAGCCAGTATCTGCTGACACCTGGATGCAATTGTAGTTGCACACACTCTCAGAATTCCTGCAGTGTGGAAACAGGCCCTTTGGCCCAATGAGTCCACACCAACACTCAAAGTATCCCATCCATACCCATCCCCCTCGAATCTATGGACAATTTCCCATGGCCAATCCACCTAGCCTGCACATCTTTGGACTGTGGGAGGAAACCGGAGCACCCGGAGGAAGCCCACACAGACACGGGGAGAATGTGCAAACTCCAAACAGGCAGCTACCCAAGGGTGGAATTGAACCTGGGTCCCTGGCACTGTGAGGTAACAGTGCTAACCACTGAGTCACTGTGCCACCCTACTCACAGGCACGCACAAACATGCATATGCGCACACAAACACACAGATACAGGCAGATAGGCACACACAAACAGTATCCTGCATGTATGAAATTCCAGAACTGTGCACACAAGGGAAAGCAAAACCATGAACAGGCCAACTCTTTGTACACGCACTGTTCTGTTCAGACACTATGTATGCTGTTACTGGGTAAAAATCCTGGAACTCCATCTCTACCTGCATTGTGATTCTGCTTGAACCAAATGGACCAAGTTCAAGAAGGCAGCTCAACACCTTCTTCAGGGTAATTCGCCGTGGGGAATAAATCCCAGCTCAGTCAACAGTGCGTTTTTTTACATTCACGCCAGTGTCAGAGCTGCCAGACTGCAGCCAGCCCAGACAAACCTCAACACCCCACTTAGATACAGCCAGGAGATTGACATCTAACTCGTAAGAGACTTTGGGAGGAGGGCAGTTGGGGTAAAGAGGAAACTGCTAATTGTTAAAAGGGTTTAGCGCGAAACTGGGGGAAGTTGTATCAGAGATAATGGGAACTGCAGACGCTGGAGAATCCAAGATAACAAAGTGTGAAGCTGGATGAACACAGCAGGCCCAGCAGCATCTCAGGAGCACAAAAGCTGACGTTTCGGGCCTAGACCCTTCATCAGAGAGGTGTAACATGATGGGTCACTCTGGTAATGAGGGACCTGGTCATCAGTGAAGCCAAAGCAGTGTAGGAACAGCCTGATCTTGAGGGTGTAGGGTCTTAGAAGTTTTTGCTAACTGCCCCCCATCCCCCCCCCGTTTACACTGTTATCATTATAAATCCTCCTAATGTTCACTCACTGAAAACCCTAACTATGATATATGAATAAAACATTGAAATGATAAATAACCCCACAAAGCATCAGCCAGAATACCATTGACAATTCCCCGCAATTCTTCTAAACAGCGCCTTTCGCAGCCATTCGGGGAGGGGACGGGGGTTGACGGGGTCTCCCATTTAACTTCTCCCCTGAAAGCTGAAGCCTGTGTACTGCACTCTAAGCGTCTGCTCTTCGTCTCCTCTGCGTCAGCTCTGGAGCGGGACCTGAGGCAAAATGTGCGGTGAGAGCAGCCTGTGGGTAATCAAACAGCCGGGAACGGGGACGGGACACTGAGTCAGCTGCAAATGTGAGGAGAGGGTGACCCTGGAGATGTCTTTGCGATCAGGCTGCAGATTCAGGACCTCTGGGGATGGAGATGGAGTGCAACAAGGAAGCATGCATTCTGGTTCTGCAGTGTACTGTGTCTTGCTCTAACACACTGCCCACACAAAGCAAACAAGAAAGTAGTTTAAAAACAATAAAAGTGAAAGCTATAAGCCTAAGCAGATAGCTTATTGTTTGCAGTATCAGATGTCAGAGCTGTTAGCCACACTGCAATAGTCAGCTATTAAAAATTTTATTACAATTTAGTTAAAACCTATGGGAAAAGTGTTAGTTTTGGCAGGCCATCAGGGTGAAAAATAACTGCAGATTGCCAATTGTTTGAAATAGCTTTCAAACAGTGCGGATATAAATTGGGCAGCTACTTGTATTTTCTTTTAAACTCCCAAAACCCAGGCGTCTACTCCCAGGAGGCGTCTTTAATAATCCATTTCCTGTCCAGCTTGATGTTGCTTTTTTGGCTCGAATCCTGCACTTTTAATAGACAACAGGGAGAGGAGAATAAGTTCGAGTTTGGAACACTTCCAGTAGATGGTGCTGTTTGATGCAATTGTGACAAATGTAAATTGAAAGAAGGCAGGCCTGCATTGCAGTAGTGCCTTTCACGACCACCAGACTTCCCAGTGGAGTTTACAGCCAGTCAAGTGCCATTAGAAGAATAGTCGTGTGTGATACTTGCAGGCACTGGCTCAAATCTTGTATCCTGGATCAAAATATATTCAGGTATGGGATAGGGAGGCCCCAGTTTCATGACATAAAAGGTGTTGGTCCTCGATTTCTAGCTGCATTTTCTGGCGGCCCTTCAAGTCTGATTTTTACAGCCCATTGAGCAGGGGGGAGAGGTAGGTGATTCTGTGCTCAAAGAGCTGTCAAGCAGGAAAATACTGACAGATGAGAAAAAAGAACCTTGGGAGACTGTGAAATCTGGCTGGGAACCAGTGACACTCTGGAAGAGTTAAAATAAAAAGAATTAGAACAATTCAAAAGGAGAGTGAAAAGCTTGAGTGCTCGCCCAGGTCAGGCTGGAATAACAGTGCTGAGGGGTGGCAGCTCTGGTCGAAATGTCTCCGTTGCCCCAAACATTTGAAAACAGAGAAGGTCCACAAGGGAGATAAGATGGCAGCAGGAGAGGACACTTCAGATGGAGTCTGTCTGCTCTGTTCTGTTTCCTGTTCCTTTTCTCTCTCTCTCATTTTCTCTTCTCTTTTGTGTTTCATTTTCCTTCTCTCTCCTTTCTTCTCCTGGCCTCGGACTCAGCGCAGACCCACCTTGGCGGCCTCCCAGCAGAATGTGGCAGTCCCTTGGCCAGGCCTGGTCTCAGTGTGGACTCCTGGTCTCAAGGTGACTCCTCCAAATGCGATCCCACTCTCGCTAAGCATTTAAGAAAGACTGTAATGCTGAAATTTCGGCTTTATTTCTTTATCTCCTACTTAAAATGAAGAAGATCTGCATTGTGTAAGTTTTAACCTTATTTTGTATGTGATACTCTGTACTATAATTACTGCAATGTTTAACGTTCTGCTTTCTTTATACCTTGTTCCTGAGATTCTGTACCTAGGTATTCTACCTAAGATAGTGCGTCGTGTGTTGATATTGCACACTTTTCACCGTGCTCCTCTACTTCCATGCATGAGTACTCGCGACGATAAAATCAAAACCAAAACCAAATCAGTAGTGGAAAGTCAGACAGTTCCAGGATCAAAAATGACTTCAAGCTTACACCGGGGGAGCAGCACCATTGAGTCTTCACCTGTTTATATAGAGTGGGTCCAATAGCTGATGATGTTCTACTAAGTCAAAGTGTAGACAGAAGTGTGATGCATAGATTAAAACACTTGACTTGTACTTCAGCTCCAAAAGAAATTTAAAGATAGAATGGGGGAAACTTAATCAAAGGTTTCAGCTTTTGGGAGAATCTTTAGAAGCCTTTGAGGTAGATTATGCCATCTAACAGGATTTTCAGATTTGGGTCTTTGAATGATGAATCAATTTGAGGTTGAATAGCAGTCAGTGTGTTGAGTTACCAGAGATTTTTCAGGCTTAAGGAGATTTAATGTTGGAACAGGCAAATCAGTTTGCTGCGTAGGCAGAAATCTGGGATGAAATCAGCCAGTACTGTGAGGAAACATTGGGGATTTTTCTGATTTGATTGAATGAATAGGTCCCAAGATGGTGCTGTCTTCCTCTTGAACGAGCACCATAAGAGCAGGAGCCAGTGTCATTGACCATTGTATGAGGTCAGGAGTCACACAACACCAGGTTATAGACCAACAGGTTTATTTGAAATCACAAGCTTTCGTAGCACTACCCCTTTGTCAGGTGAAGTGAAAGAAAGCACACAGGCGCAGAACTTTTGGGCAGAGAGATCAAAAGATCACACAAATAGTGTGAGTTAATATTAACAGGCCAAAGAATAGGTTCTCTGCAGGTGATCAAAAATGTCAGATGACATGAGTAAAGTGTCAACAGCTGAATTACAAGTGAAGGGATGACCTATAAATGAAGCAGAGAGATAATTACAAAATAATTAAAGATAAGGTGGTGCTGGAGACAAACTAAATGACTAGAATAACATGTTAGGTATAAGAGCCACAGGCTGAGGGTGTACCCAAAGTAACAAGTAATCCAAAACTGTACAAACTAATTAGGGCAGCGAGATTATAACAAGTTATCCAGGCAATGGTGTCACAGCAGGACACTAAAGAAGATTTTACAGATGCAGAGCAATGTGATGGGGTCACACTTAGCGCAACATGAACCTAAGATCACATCTGAGGCTGTCTTTGTGGTACGGAAATTGGCTATCAGATTCCGCTCGGCAACTCTGCATTTTTGTGTATCTTGAAGGCTGCCTTGGGGGATGCTTACCCAAATGTGTCCTTGGCCGCTGAAACGTTCCCCCGAATGAGAAGGAACATCCCTGTTCGGTGATTGTTGCTCGGTGTCCATTCATCCGTTGTCATAGCGTCGGCACGGTCTCTCCAATGTACCGTGCCTCGGGGCATCCTAGCCTGCAGCGTATGAGATAGTCAACATTGGCCGAGCCACATGAGTACCTGCCATGTATGATGGTGGGTGGTGTTCACCATGTGTGATGGTGGTGTCCATGTCGAAGATCTGGCATGTCTTACAGAGGTTGCCATGACAGGGTGGTGTGTTGTTGTGGCTGATGTTGTCCTGAAGGCTGGGTAGTTTGCTGCAAATGAGGGTCTGTTTAAGGTTTGGCGGTTGTTTGAAGGCGAGAAGTGGAGGCATTCAGATGATCTTGGCAAGATGTTTGTCATCATTGATGACATGTTGAAGGCTGTAAGAACATGGTATAGTGTCTCTGCTCTGGGGAAGTACTGTACAATGAAGGGTACTCTACTGACCATTTCCTGTCTCTGTCTTCTGAGGATGTCATTTTGGTTTTTCGCTGTAGCATGATGAACTGGTGATCGATGAGTTGAGCATCATATCCCATTCTTATGAGGGCGTCCTTCAGCATCTGTAGGTATTCATCGCATTCCTTCTCGTTTAAGCAGATCCTGTGTATGTGCAGGGCTTGTTTGTAGGGGATGTTTAAAGTAGAAGCTAGAGAAGTGCAGCGTAGTGAGGTTATCCATGGGCTTGCAGTAGAGTGAGGTACAAGGGTGTCCACCCCTGATGGAGATGCAGTCTGTCCAAGAATGGGACTGATTCTAAAGAGTAACCCATGGTAAGTCTGATGCTGGGATGAAACTTGTTGCTATCATTATTTAGGATAACACAGTGTGAAGCTGGATGAACACAGCAGGCCAAGCAGCATCAGAGGAGCAGGAGAGCTTGACATTTCGGGTCGTGACCCTTCTTCAAGGAGTGGGAGGGGGAGTTGAAGTGTTTCCCGACAAACGACAACGCCTCCCAGTCGCGAACTACTTCAACTCCCCCTCCCACTCCCTGGTGGACATGTCCGTCCTAGGCCTCCTCCAGTGTCACAACGAAGCCACCCGGAAATTGGACCTTGGAGCCCTACAACCCAACGGTCTCGGTGTGGACTTTACAAGCTCCAAAATCTCCCCACCCCTGACCGCATCCCAAGACCAGCCCCTCTCAGCCTCGCCTCCCTGACCTGTCCGCCTTCTCTCCTGCCTACCCACCTGTCCCTCCCCACTGACCAATCCCCAACCCACCTCCTACCTACACTCACCTTTACTGGTTCCATCCCCACCTCCTTGACCAGTCCGTCTTCTCTCCCACCTATCTGCTCCTCTATTCACCTTCCATCATCACCTCCCCCTCTCTCTATTTATTTCAGAGCACTCTTTCCCTCCTCCATTTCTGAAGAAGGGTCCAGACCCAAAGCATCAACTTGCCTGCTCCTCTGATGCCTGCAGTGTTCATCCAGCTCTACACCTAGGTTTTACAGAGTTTGGCTCCAAATGGATTCGCAATGCATCGAATGTCCAGCAGTGGGTGCTGTGTGCTTTAACTGCGGCCACTTGGGGACACGTCGAAAATACTGTAAGTGAACAGCAAACTTCATCAGCTCAAAAACGGTGGAAATGTCCTGCAAAAGGAACATTTCCAGAGAAATTTAAAAAATTCAAGATATATCATTCCTTGGGGAGGTGAAACGCATTCTGAATCATCTCGTTGAAAGTACAAGGCTTTAAAATAGAATTTGAATGTGCCACAGGAGCTGTTTGAATGTTGGCTAACAGCTTGTCTCTGAGATGGTCCAACCAGCTAACAAAAAACTCCAAGGTAATAAAGTGTGAAGCTGGATGAACACAGCAGGCCAAGCAGCATCTCAGGAGCACAAAAGCTGATGTTTCGGGCCTAGACTCTGATGAAGGGTCCAGGCCCGAAACGTCAGCTTTTGTGCTCTGAGATGCTGCTTGGCCTGCTGTGTTCACCCAGCTCCACACTTTGTTATCTTGGAGTCTGCAACATCTGCAGTTCCCATTATCTCTGATAAAACATCAAGGCCTGGGAGGTACAGACCTTTGGTGCAAATTACCGTGAGGCTTAGCCACAGAGGTTGAAATGTCAGTGAACCTCTGTGTAAACTTAGGAACGTGAATCCCTCACTTTTGAGCATGTATTTGTCAATGTCACTTGGAATACTTCAGAAGGAAAATGGGGGAGATGTTCAGCTAGAATTTCCAAAGCTATCAGCAAATTGAACCAGGAGTATAATTACTCTACAAGAAGGTGCGGACCCCCATTGCCTGGAAATGTCTCATTCTTTGATGGGAGCAAAACTAAAATCTGGCTTGGATAGCATGGGCCAAAGTCCTTTACTGAAAGAATCAACAGAATGGTGCTCACAGCTAACAACTGTTCCAGAATGAAAACGGAGAACTAAGATTGTGTGCGGATCGAACTCAGTCAAACAAACTAAGAAGGAGGAAAATCCACCCCATTTCGTTGGTCGATAATAGTTTAGCAACATTAGTGATAAGCATGTTTTTCTTAAAACTGAATGCAGACACCGAGTTCTGGAAGATCCCCTGAGTTAAAGAGTCAGAAGATTTCTGACTACATTCTGACAGTATGGTTTTAACTGTCTACCGTGTGGAATCTCTTCCAATCAGAAACTTTCCAAAGGGCAATGTCGAGAATCATGGGAGGGGATGGAACCATAAGGGAGCTCGTTGAGTGCAAGTGAAGACTCTGTATAAGTGAGGCAAAGGCTGAATGAGTTCAAAGAGCATCCCTACAGTGTGGAAGTGGACCATTCGGCCCATCGAGCCCACACTGACCCTCCAAAGAGCATCCCATGCAGATTCACTCCCTTACTCTATCCCTGTAACCCTGCTTTTCCCATGGTTAACTCAGCTAACCTGCACATCCCTGGATACCAAGGGCAATTTAGCATGGCCAATCCACCCTACCCTGCACATCTTTGGACTGTGGAAGGAAACTGGAGCACCCGGAGGGAACCCACACAGACACGGAGAGAATGTGCAAACTCCACACAGACAGTCGCCTGAGGGTGGAACCTTTCCTATACTCTCTATCGTTGTTGTTTGAGATCCGGCCTACAGCAGTGGTGTCGTCAGTGAACTCGTAGATGGCATTAGGACAAAATTTGGATCATCTGAAGAGCTTGCCCCACAACATTTCGAGGATATGCTTCTTACGCTGTTTCATCTCAGCGAACTCACCCAGTTACTGCCCCTGCTGGTACTGACTGTTGTGTCAGAGCTTCAGGACCCTGAAGAAACCTTGCAATGATATCATGGAGCTGCATACCACTGAGTATAAATAGTACAATAGTGAGCAGAGCTAGATCATTCTATGCTGGACTGGACTATACTACAAAGACTGAAAGATCACGTGGATACCTGAAGGAGATAGATTAGACCTTCCCTGATCTAACTATAAGT
This sequence comes from Stegostoma tigrinum, assembly GCF_030684315.1. NCBI lineage: Eukaryota > Metazoa > Chordata > Chondrichthyes > Orectolobiformes > Stegostomatidae > Stegostoma > Stegostoma tigrinum. The sequence goes on from NC_081379.1 coordinate 39,404,078, forward strand.
AAGAGTGCAGTTTATCTATGATTACCGTGTATATAAGTATTCAGTATTAATGCATAATAAGCTGTGATACTTTAAAGTCTAAGACTAAAGATAGTTAAATTTTCTTCTCGACCAGCCTGCCTTGAACCTAAACTGATAGTGCAGCATCACTGCAGACAATGAAAGACTGACCAATAATGCTGTTTGTGAACAATATTTGGAAAGTGACAAGAGGCCATTCAGCCTCTCATGCCCGTTCTATCATTTAATGTTATGGCTGATTTGCGACTCAACTCCATTTACTTGCCTTCGCTCCAACAGAGCCAAGACCTTGGGCTTAAACTTTTGGTTTTTGGCAAAGTCCATCTTGTTTTGAGTTGTTTGGAGGGTTATTTGTCGTGAGGCCTAGGGAGCTGTCATTTCTGTATCTGCCACCAGAATTAGCCACCAATCCCATATGGCATCTCCCATATCCGGTTCTAGCCCCATTTTACCACAAGCTACTCCCACAGCAACTCGCTGCTCGGCGGGTACCCAGCAAAAAAGATTGTCATTCCCTGTGCCATCTTCAAAAACCTGCTCAACACCTGGACTAATACTGGCATTCTGAAGCTGCCCAGCTCAGTCCGAGAATGGCGTCTGAACATGTCGGAGAAGGGGAAGGTGGTGCTGTGATTCTCCAACCGGAATCGGGAGGTTCTGGTCAAGGAGAGAGGAGGACCAAGAGAGGACGCCATGCCATCAGGCCCTGGCACCCTGGTCTTAGATTGCCACCTGGGTCTGTGCTTTCTTTGTGATACAGAGGAATGACCAACAACACAGGAAAAGGGTCAGTGTCCTTCTTTGCTTTCCCAAGGTAAGTGCCACCAGCTTCTCTCCAATATCTCACATTCACTCTATCTTTTATTTTCTCCATTTTTTGGTGGGATGTGGGCATCGCTGACTGTGCCAGCATTTCTTGCCTGCCCCTAGTTGCCCCTTGAGAAGGTGGTGGTGAGCTGCCTTCTTGAATCGCTGCAGTCCACCTGCTGTGGGTTGACCCACAATGCTATTAAGGATAGAATTCCAGGGTTTTGACTCAGCGACAGTGAAGGAACAGTGATATATTTCCAGGTCGGGATGGTGAGTGGCTTGGAGGAGAATTTGGAGGTGGTGTACTTTAACATTGCCCTTTGGAAAGTTTCTGATTGGAGGAGATTCCACATAGTAGATGGTTAAAACCGTGCTGTCAGAACAGTGTAACATATATAGTCAGCAAACTCAACTCTTGGGCTTAACATATGAGGAATGTCTAAGGGCCCTGGGACTATACTCATTGGAGTTTAGAAGGATGAGGGGGGATCTAATGAAAACTTACAGGATGCTGAATGGCTTGGACAGAATGGATGTTGGGAAGATGCTTCCATTGGTAGGAGAGACTCAGACCCGCGGGCACAGCCTTAGAATAAAGGGAAGACCATTTAGAGCGGAGATAAAGAGAAACCTCTTCAGCCAGAGAGCGGTGAATCTATGGAATTCAGTACCACGGAAGAATGTGGAGGGCGGGTCATTGAGTATATTTAAGATTGAGATAGATAGGCTCTTGATTATCAAGGGGACCATAGTTATTGGGAGAAAGTGGTACAGGGTTGAGGAACTTACCAGCCATGACTCGATAGGCTGAATGGCCTAATCTCTGCTCCTATGGTCTGATGGTCTTATATCTCTGATGCCCTTGTCCTTCTAGATGGAAGTGGTTGTGGGCTTGGAAGGTGCTGTTTGAGGATCTTTGGTGAATATCTCTGCTACTGCACCTATCTCCCAACGAGCCTCATACTCTATTACTCTCTCAACTGCCTACAACATCTTTCCTCATTCGATCTCACCAGCCCCCTCTCACAACCAAGCACACCACTAACCCCACATGCCGTCCATACTGTCTCCTCACTCTCTCAGAACACCTCACCACCTTTCACCCTTCTGCACCAGCACTGAATACAGCCATGCGACTGACTTGTACGACACTCAGTCCCCTCCCAGAGGAGACAGCCATAGCCACTATCGTTGTGGTGAAATGCCCCAGTTCCTCAGAAGGAAATGGATATGAATGGTTACCGGGTGACCAAGGAAGGGAACGGAACACACAGGAATCAATATTTAGGAAGGACTGATGGAAAGAAAATGGTTTAGAAGGGGTGGACGCTAGGAAGTTGCTTCCGTTAGGCGGGGAGACTAGGACCCATGGGCACAGCCTTAGAATTAGAGGGGGTAAATTTAAAACGGAAATGAGACGACATTTCTTCAGCCAGACAGTGGTGGGCTTGTGGAATTCATTGCTGCGGAGTGCAGTGGAGGCCGGGACGTTGGATGCCTTCAAGGCAGAGATCGACAAATTCCTGATCTCAGAAGGAATCAAGGGCTACGGGGAGAGTGCAGGGAAGTGGAGTTGAAATGCCCATCAGCCATGATTTAAATGGCGGAGTGGAATTGATGGGCTGAATGGCCTTACTTCCACTCCTATGTCTTATGGTCTTAAGGTCTAAAATGGTGGCAGAGTAGCTCTACTGGTTAAAGAGGATGTAAACGTAATATTAAGGAAAGAATATTAGCTCAGACAATGTCAAATCTGTGTGGTTGGAATTGAGAAACACCAGGGGGCACATAACATTTGTGGGGGTGATATACGGACTGTGGTGGTAACATTGGGATTGGTATTAAATAGGAAATCTGAGGTGCAAGTGATAAAGAAACATCTGAAACTATGGGTGCATTTGACCTGCAAAGAGTTTGGGTGAGTAAAATTAGTCACAATACTGTGGAGGAGGAATTTCTGGAGCGTGTACAGGATGGTTTCAAGACCAACACATTGTGGAACCAGCTAGAGAACAGGCTAAGGCAGATTGGGTGCTGTGCAATGAGAAAGGTCATGTATTTGTGAGAGACCCCTTGAGGATGAGCTACCACAACATGATAGTATTCTTCTTCAAGATGAAGAGTGAGGCAGTTGATTCTGAGACTAGGATTCTGAATTTTAATAAGGGATCCTACAATAGTATGAGGTATGAGTTGGTTATGATGGATTGGGATGTATTACTGAAAAGAATAACAGTTGATAGGCTATGGCAAGCATTCAGACAGTGAATGGGTGAACTATAAACATTGTTTATTCATGTCTGGTGCAAGACTGCAAAGAGAACAGTGGCAAACCAACAGAGGAAGTTAGAGATAATATTACGTGAAAAAAAGGCATACATCTTGGCAAGAAAATACAATAGACCTGTGGATTGGGAATAGTTTAGAACTCATCAAAGGAGGATCAAGGGAGTGATTAAAAAGTGTGTGAGAGTAAGCTTGCAGGGAACACAAGAACAGACGATACAGAGTTTATAGAGGTATGTAAAGAGAAAAAGATTGATGAAAATTAATGTAGCTCCCTGACAGTTAGAAATGGGAGAATTTATAATGGGGAATAATAAAGAAGTGGCTGATGAACTAAATTCATACTGGCTTCTGCCTTCATAAAGGAGGACATAAATAACAGACCAGAACAGATGGGGAACACAGGGTTTAGTGAGAGGGAGGAACTGAAGCAAATCTGTCTTAGTATTAGTAGCCCTAGAAATTAGTGGTTATCTTCTAGGATTCTTTAGACTGAAGCATAGCTTGTTTAACCCCACCATTTAAAATGGGAGGCAGGGAGAAAAGAGTTTGGGTGAATAAAATCAGTCAGAATACAATGGAGGAGGAATTCCTGGACTGTGTACAGGATGGTTTCTAGACCAACACATTGTGGAACCAATTAGAGAACAGGCCAAGGCAGATTGGGTACTATGCAATGAGAAAGGAATCTTTGGTCATATAGTTGTGAGATGAGCTACCACAACATGATAGTATTCTTCATCGAGATGAAGAGTGATTGCACTTAGAAAACAGTGATAGAATCAGGTACAGCCAGCATGGATTTGCAGAAGGGTTTTCTGCTTGACTTATCTACTGGAATTCTTCAAGGATGTAACTAACAGAGGTGATCAGGGGAACCAGTGGGTGTGGTTTATTTGGGCTTTCAAAGGCTTTTGATAAAGTCCCACAGAAGAGATGAAGCTGTAAAATTAAAGCCCATTGGAATTGGGGTAGTGTTTTGAGATGGCTCAAAAATTGGTTAGCAAACAAGAAACAAAGCGTAGGAGTAAATGGGTCTTTTTTCTGAATGGCAGACAGTGAGCCAAATGGGGTACGATAGGGATTAGTACTGGGACCCCATCTATGTTAACTATTGAGGGAACTAAATGTAATATTTCAAAATTTGCAGATGACACAAAGCTGGATGGAAGGGTGAGCTGTGAAGAGGATGCAGAGATGTTGCATTGTGACTTGGACAGGCTGAGTGAGTGGGTACATGCAGGACAGTTTCAGGATAATGTGGGTGAATGTGAGGTTATACACTTTGGTAGCAAAAACAGGAAGGCAGATTATGATGTGAATGCCTGCAAATTGTCGAGAAGGGAATGTTCAACGAGAGCTGGGCAACCTCGTACCACCAGTCGCTGAAAGTAAGTGTGTAGGAGCAGCAGGAGTAAAGAAGGCAAACAGTATGTAGCCCCTCATAATGAGAGGGTTTGAGTACAGGAACATGGATGTCTTGCTGCAATTATATAGGGCATTGGTGAGGTCATACCTGGAGTACTGTGTGTAGTTTTGGCCTCCTTATCTGAGGAAGGATGTCCTTGCCACAGAGGGAATATAGAGAAGGTTTACCAAATTGATTCCTGTTTTTGGCTGGTAGTTCGTATGGTTTCTTTTAACAAAATGAATGAAAGCCCAAGATCGGGGACCAAGCACAAAAGGTGACATTGCAGGAAGTCTGTATATTCATTGGTTGGTAATAGCTACTTATTTGACTATTATAGGTTATTTTCAGATTGAAGGCAAATAGGGGACTATTTACATGCTAGAAACTAAAAGACCAGTGCGAAATTTTAAAAGTCAAATTAAGAACTAAGTCAATAAAGTAGCGATGCAGGGCCAGGCGATGTGTTGTAACTGCATGATGTGGGAGCTGGTGGATCCTATTTGTGGTTCATGGTGACCACATATGCAGCAGGTGCTGGTTGCTTGAGGAATTCCAGCTTAGAGTTGATGAGCTGGATCCTGAGCTTCAAACACTGCGACACATCAGGGAGGGAGGGAGTTACCCAGACTCTGTGTTTCAGGAGGCAGTCACACCCCTTAGATAAAGTACCGTGGACTCAGTCAGTGGTCGGAGTCAGGAGGGGGTGATGATCAGTGAGGGAGGTAGAGGGATCCAGGAGTCTGTGCTGAAGGAGCCTGAGCCCTTGAGCCTGACTAACAGGTTTGAGACTCCCGCTCCCTGTGTGGATGGGAGCAGAGGCTGTAGGGAGGATAAGCAGACTGACCATAGCACCGTGATACAGTGAAACATTCAAGAGAGTGGGGGAGAAAGGGGAAATACTTGCGGCCGGGGATAGTATAGTCGGGGAATAGACACTGTTCCCTGTGTCCAGGATTGAGATTCCTGAAAGCTGTGTTGCCTGCCTGGTGCCTGGGTTCAGGATCTCTCACCTGGGCTCCAGAGGAACTTGGAGAGGGAGGGGAAAGATCCAGTTGTTGTGGTCTATGTAAGTGCCAACAATTCAGGTAGAAACAGCAGAGAGGCTCTGCTGAGGAAATATGAGCAGTTTGGGGCTAAATTAAAGAGCAGAACCAAAAAGGTAATACTCTCTGGATTACTACATGAGCCATTAGCAAAGTGACACAGGGCCAACAAGATTAAAGATGTAAACATGTGGCTCAGAGATTGCCGGGGAAGAAACAGGTTGGAATTTGGGGGATGTGGCATCAGGGAAGGAGGGAGCTGATCCAGTGGGAGGGTCTTCACCTGAATCATGCTGGGACCAGAGTCCTGGCAAATCGTATAACTAGTCCTGTGGATAGGGCTTCAAACTAAATAGTGAGGGTGGGGTTCAGTTGCCTGGAAAATTAGGGAAAAAGTAAAGGAGTGGGTGCTCATCAGAGGTTGTGAAAACTTCCAGAAAAAGTAGTAGGACAGAGAGTATGGAAAGGGTCAGGAACCTAAGTTCAGGCACAGTAGATAAGCGACTGCTATGAGAAGGGGGCCAGTCAATGTGGGACTGAGGGTATTGTACTTAAATGTGCGCAGTATATGAAACAAGGTAAATGAGCTTGTAGCACAGACTAAAATTGGCCGGTATGATGCTCTGGGTATCACGGAGACGTGGCTGCAAAGGGGCTCAGGGCTGAGACTAAATGTCCAAGGGAGAGGCAGATTGGTAAGAGGGGGTGTTAGTAAGAAATGAAATTACATCGATAGCAAGAGGAATAAAGTTTTAGAAGGAGTAGAATCTGTGTGGGTAGAGCTGAGGAGCCACGATGGAAGAAGGAGAAATCTGTATAGGTCTGTTGGCATTAGTCAGGTTGTGGGGCAGAAAATAAATGAGGAGAATGAAAAAGCATGTGAGAGTGGCACCCTTACACTAATACTGGGGGCATACAACATGCTGGTGGATTGGGAAAATCTGGTTCGTAGCTGATCTCAAGGAAAGGAATTTGTGGCATGTTTATAAGATAGTGTTTTGTTTTTGGAGCAGTCTGTTTTAGAGCCCTCTCAGGAACAAGGCAGTTCTGGATTTGATAATGTGTGATGAGGCTGATTTTATTTGGGAGTTTAAGGTGAAGGAACCCCCTCAGGGGACAGTGACCATGATATGATACAATTCACCCTGTAGTTTGAGAGGGAGATGCTGGAATGAGATGTAACGGAATTACTATTGAATAAAGGTAACTACAAAGATATGAGAGAGGAGCTGACCAGAGTTGATTGGTAGTGGAGTCTGGCAGGGAAAATGCTGAAGCAGCAACCGCAGGAGTTTCTGGGAATAATTCGGGAGGCACAGCAGAAATTCATCCCAAGGAAGTAGAAACATACTAACGGGAGGATGAGGCAGCCATGGCTGACAAGGGAAGTCAGGGATAGCATAAAAGGGAAAAAAAAACATATAATGTGGTGAGGATTGGTGGAAATCTAAAGGATTGGAAAGCGGCAGAGGACAATTATAAAAGGGAGAAGATGAAACATGAATATAAGCTTGCTATTGTTATAAAAGAAAATTGCAAGAGTTTTCTTTGATGAATAAAAGGTGAGAGAGAGAGAGGCAAGGATGGACGTTAGGCCACTGGAGAAATAATAATGGGGGAGCAAAGACATGGCAGTGGAGCTTCAAGAGAATCGGGGGGCGGGGGGGGCAGAGTTGAGGGTAGTGGCCATCACTTTGGAGAAGGTGCTGGGGAAGCTGCAAGGTCTGAAGGTGGATAAGTCACCCAGACCCAGATGGACTACACCCTAGAGTTCTGAAGGAGATAGCTGAGGAGATTGTGGAGGGTTTGGTGGCAATCTTTCAGGTGACAGGAAACTTTAGGCCAGTTAGCCTGATCTTGGCAAGATTTTAAGAGTCCGTTATCAATGATGAGATTACAGAGTATTGGAAGTGCATGGTAAAACAGGGCTGTGTCAGCATGGGTTTGTCAAGGGGAGATAATGCTTGACAAATACGTTAGAATTCTTTGAGGAGATAATGAACAAGTTAGACAAAGGACAGTCAGTGGACGTGATCTATTGGGATTTCCAGAAGGCCTTTGGCAAGATGTACATGGGAGGATGCTAAATAAGGTAAGAGTCCATGGTGTTAGGGGAGAGGTACTGGCATGGATAGAGGATTGGCTGACTGACTGAAGGCAGAGAGTAGAGATAAAGGATGGCAGCTGGTGACTAGTGGAGTTCTGAAAGGTTAGTATTGGGACCACAACTATTCATGTTATACATTAATAATCTGGATGAAGGAACTGAGAGCATTATTGCTAAGTTTGCAGATGATACAAAAATAGGTGAAAGGTCAGATAGCATTGTGGCAACGGGGAGGCTGCAGAAGGACTTGGACACGGTGGGAAAGTGGGCAAAGAAATGGCAGATGGAATACAATGTGTAAAAGTGTGAGATTATGCACTTTGGTAGGTAGAAGAGAGGCAGAGAGTATTTATAAGCAGGGAAAGGCTTCGGAAATCTGAAGCACAAAGTGACTTGGGAGTCCGAGTTCAGGATTCTCTTAAGATTAACATGCAGATTCATTTGGCAGTCAGGAAGGCAAATGCACTGTTAGTATTCATTTCACAAGGGCTAGAAAACAAGAACAGCTGGATTCCTGAGGCTGTAAAAGGCTCTTGTCAGACTGCATTTGGAATATTGTGAGCAGTTTTGGGCCCTGTTTCTAAGGAAGGATGTGCTGGTGCTGGAGGAGGCCAGAGGAGGTTTACAAGAATGATCCCAGGGATGATGGGCTCATCATATGAGGAGTGATTGAGGACTCTGGGTCTGTAACTTGAGTTTAGATGGTTGTGGAGATATCTCATTGAAACCTACAGAATATTGAGAGGCCTGGATAGAGTGAGCAAGCAGAAGATGCTTCCACGGGAAGGAGAGACTAGGATCCAAGAGCATAGCCTCAGGGTGAAGGGATGACCCTTTAGAACTGGGGTGAGGAGAAATTTCTTCAGCCAGAGGGTGGTTAATCTGGGGACTCATTGCTGCAGAGGGCGTGGAGGCCAATGCTTGAGTCTGTTCAAGACAGAGATAGATAGGTTCTTCATTGATAAGGGGATCAAGGGTTATGGGGAGAAAGCAGGAGACTAGGTTTGAGAAACACATCAAACAGGATTGAATGGTGTAGCAGACTCAATGGACTGAATGCCCCAATTCTGCTCTTATATATTATGTTCTTATCATGGAATATAGGGAGATCTCATAGTCCTATGATGGTTAGATGCAGGAAGGAAGTTCCTGATGGTGGAACTCCTGATGGAGCTCAGAACCAGGGGTCATTGGTTAAGGATAAAGAGTAAACCGTTTCAAATTACTTCACCCAGAGAGTGGTGAATCTGTGGAATTCACAGCCACAGAAAGTGTTTGAGGCCAAAACATAATGTGCTTTCAAGAAGGATGTAGATACAACTCTTGTGGCTGAAGGGATCAAGGGATATGGGTGAAGGTAGGAGTAGAGTAGGAGCTCGATGATCAGCCTTGAGGGGCTGAATGTCCCATTCCGGCTCCTATTCCCTATTTTCTACGGCACCTCCTCCACTCCTGAGGGTGAAAATAACCAAGGCCTCAGAGGAAATAGGATCCAACCAGATCCATGCGCGAGTACTCCCGCCCCAATTTTTCACTTGGGCCACTCCAGACGTAGCCGGGGCTCCCACTTCGTTTTGGCCTGCTGCCCTCTTCTGTCCCTTGGAAGCTCAGGATGAGGACTGTCTACTTTCCCCTGTCCAGGATGCTCTGTGGCAAGTCTGGACCATCCAGACACAAGTGTCTGTCCGACCAACCTTCCAGGGCCAAAGGGGTCCACAAGTGAGCGAGTTCTGTCCGCCATCCACCCCGCCCCCCCCACCAAACCAGCCTTGGAACCAAGGAGTGACTGAGACAGGGAGGGAGAGGAGGAAGAACGTTTATTGATCACTTCTTTTGTGATGGGTGACACTGGATTGCAAATGGCCCCTGAAATTGTGTATAACTTCATGTGCTTTAACTGTGAATCTAGTTGTAGCCTCTGTGAGTGACATTGTCACACCACCCAGCAGCACCTTCACAGTCACAGGTAAAGTGCCATGTCTGCACTGAGTGCCCGGGCACCATGTGGAAGTGGGGTGGGGATGTGGGGGGCAATGCGTTGGGTGATGGTAATGCACCATTGTCCCTCCTTATACAGCAGCCCCACGTTTTGCAGCTTCTGTGTCCAAACGTGTTGCGTTCAATGAGTTGACCAGGACACTGTATAGTAGGTGTTGTACCACATAGAGGAAGGAAGTACATTAGGTTGGCCGGGGACGAGGGATCCCACAGGTCAGTGTGCTGTACAGTACATGGCTCTGTGTATAATGTGGTGTCACTTTCAAAGCTCTACCATCATGTTGCTGGATTATAGGCCTTGGCGTCTGGATGGTTTGTCCAGTGACATTACCAATGTACACTGCCCCCCAACAGATCCTCATGATCTGCCTGGTATTTTGCAGTATTTATACACCCTCTTCTGAGAAGGCCAGAGTCCAGAACTGAACCCAATCCTTGAAGTGGAATCTGACCAAGACATGGTCAGAAAACTGAAGGGGTCTCAAGCCACGGTGGCTCGGTGGTTCGCACTGCTGCCTCACAGCATCAGGGACCCAGGTTCGATTCCACCCTCGGGTGACTGTCTGTATGGAGTTTGCACGTTCTCCCCGTGTCTGCGTGGGTTTCCTCCAGGTGCTCCGGTTTCCTCCCACAGTCCAAAGTTGTGCAGGTTAGGGTGGATCGGCCATGCTAAATTACTCGTGGTGTCCAGGGATGTGTAGGTCTAGGTGGGTCAGCCATGGGAAATGCAGGGATGGGGGGGTGAGAGGGGTGGGTCTGGGTGGGATGCTTTTCGGAGGGTCAGCATGGACTCAATAGGCCATAGTAGGGATTGTATGATTCTCTCACAGTGAGTAGGACCATGCTCCAGAGAAGGGAGCATTTATAGAGACTTGTTTGACCTCAGGGAGTTAGAACTAGCCTGCAGTGTCCTGGAAAAGTCAACCTCATGAACCGATAAAGAATGTTTTCTACTCAGCTCATGTAGCAAGCGCCCTAGGAGGTTGAGAGCCAATAGAGAGGAGTCTATGGATTGTATATTCCAGTCCTCTCGCCTCTGGGCTGTACCCCATGATAGAGATGTGTAGCAAATCACAGGAGGCAGGAGGGAGGGGCTAGTTTACCAGCATCTGGTTCAGACCAGGTGTTAAACTGAGGATCCTATCTGCCCTCTCATGGAGCATCAAAACCCCAATGTCACTGTTCAAAGAAACCCAGGGGAGTCCTATCCTGCGCCTTTGCCAGTGAAAAGCAGCAGTAAGTAAAGATTCCACTTAGTTAGTGCTGGGGAACAGGCTGCCATGATTCCTGTATTACAGCCCTACAGCGTCAAGAGGCAACCTGAGGTTGTGAAAGGCACTACATAAATGCAAGGTAACAAAGTGTGAAGCTGGATGAACACAGCAGGCCAAGCAGCATCTCAGGAGCACAAAAGCTGACGTTTCGGGCCGAGACCCTTCATCAGAGAGGGGGATGGGGAGAGGGTTCTGAAATAAATAGGGAGAGAGGGGGAGGCAGACCGAAGATGGATAGAGGAGAAGATAGGTGGAGAGGACAGTATAGGTGGGGAGGGGATAGGTCAGTCAGGGGAGGACAGACAGGTCAAGGAGGCGGGATGAGGTTGGTAGGTGGGAAATGGAGGTGCGGCTTGAGGTGGGAGGAGGGGATATGTGAGAGGAAAAACAGGTTTGGGAGGCGAGGACGAGCTGGGCTGGTTTTGGGATGCGGTGGCGGGAGGGGGAGATTTTGAAGCTTGTGAGGTCCACATTGATACCATTGGGCTGCAGGGTTCCCAAGCGGAATATAAGTTGCTGTTCCTGCAACCTTCGAGTGGCATCATTGTGGCACTGCAGGAGGCCCACGATGGATGTGTCGTCTGAGGACTGGGAGGTGCAGTTGTTTAATGCAAACCGAGCGTAGGTGTTCTGCAAACTGTCCCCAAGCCTCCGCTTGGTTTCCCCAATGTAGAGGAAGCCACACCGGGTACAATGGATACAGTATACCATATTGGCAACTGTGCAGGTGAACATCTGCTTAATATGGAAAGTCATCTTGGGGCCTGGGATGGGGGTGAGGGAGGAGGTGTGGGGGCAAGTGTAGCACTTCCTGCGGTTGCAGGGGAAGGTGCTGGTTGTGGTGGGTTTGGAGGGGAGTGTGGAGCGGACAAGGGAGTCACCGGAGAGAGTGGTCTCTCCAGAAGGCAGGCAAGGGTAGAGATGGAACAATGTCTTGGGTGGTGGGTTTGGATTGTAGATGGCAGAAGTGTAGGAGGATGATGCATTGTATCTGGAGGTTGGTGGGGTGGTATGTGAGGACGAGGGGGATCCTCTTGGGGCAGTTATGGTAGTTAGCTGGTTACATTGGTGACTGTATCGGCGCCGCCTCTTGCTCCCCAGAGGAGCTCGAACCGTTCATCCACTTCACCAACACCTTCCACCCCAACCTCAAGTTTACCTGGGCCATCCCCAACACATCCCTCACCTTCCTGGACCTCTCAGTCTCCATCTCAGGCAACCAGCTAGAAACCGATGTCCATTTCAAGCCCACTGACTCCCACAGCTACCTAGAATACACCTCCTCCCACCCTCCTGCAAAAATTCCATCCCCTATTCCCAATTCCTACGCCTCCACCACATCTGCTCCGAGGATGAGGCATTCCACTCCCGCACATCACAGATGGCCGTGTTCTTCAAGGACCGCAACTTTCCCCCTGCAGTGGTCGAGAACGCCCTTGACTGCATTGCCCGCATTTCCCACAACACATCCCTTGCACCCCGCCCCCACTGCATCGCAAAACCAGCCCAGCTCGTCCCCACTTCCCTAACCTGTTCCTTCTCTCACCTATCCCCTCCTCCCACATCAAGCTTCACCTCTATTTCCCACCTACTAACCTCATCCCGCCTGCTTGACCTGTCCGTCCTCCCCGGACTGACCTATCCCCTCCCCACCTATACTCTCCTCTCCACCTATCTTCTTTTCTCTCCATCTTCATCCGCCTCCCCCTCTCTCCCTATTTATTTCAGAACCCTCTCCCCATCCCCCTCTCTGATGAAGGGTCTAGGCCCGAAACGTCAGCTTTTGTGCTCCTGAGATGCCGCTTGGCCTGCTGTGTTCATCCAGCTCCATACTTTGTTATCTTGGATTCTCCAGCATCTGCAGTTCCCATTATCTCTGATCACATAAATGCAAGTCTTCTTTTTTACTTCATAGCATACATGCCCTTGTCCCAGATCTCTGCTCAGTGTCTAATCCGCCTCTATAGAGATGTCTGGGGGTTTTTCTCTTACAACAGCAGTGGCCAGAGCGAGCTAAGGCACATGGACACCTAAAACCTGTTGCTCCGGTTCCTGAGTTAGCTCCAATGTTTATTTAATCTGCTGCTAGTCTTGTTTCTGGCACCAGCTGCTGTCAATTAGTATCAGCTTGTTCTCTTTGACAGTGATTAATCTGAGATCACTGTCATCAGCAAAAAAAAGAAACATAACTGGTGCGAGGTTTCTGATCCAGACTCAGGCTTTGTCAGTTCTCAGTGTGGCCACATGATGGAACAGTTCACCTCAAATGGAACTCACAGCAGTGCACTGTGGCTCAGTGAAGTGATTGGAGCCCCTGGGCCATGTGTCTGTGTAACACACTGAGCATTACATTGATTGACTGAGTTTAGAGTGCAGGGCAGCGGCGTGTGGGTGTGTGTCAGTGTCTGTGTGTACATCTCAGTTAGCATGTGTGTGTCTGTGTTTTTCTGTGCGTGTGCATGTAAGCATGTGTGTGTGCCTGTGTGCGCACATGTGTCTGTGTGTGTGTCTGTGTGTATGTGTGTGTCTCTGTACGTGTGTGTGTGTGTGTGTGTGTGTGTATATACGTGCGTGTCCATTTCTGTCTGTGTCTGTGTGTGTGTTTCTATGTTTGTGTGTGTGTGTGTGTGTTTCTACGTTTTTGTGTATGTGTTTCTATGTTTTTCTGTGTGTGTGTGTGTGTATGTGTTTCTATGTTTTTCTGTGTGTGTGTGTATGTGTTTCTATGTTTTTCTGTGTGTGTGTGTGTATGTGTTTCTATGTTTTTCTGTGTGTGTGTGTGTGTGTGTTTCTATGTTTTTCTGTGTGTGTGTGTATGTGTTTCTATGTTTTTCTGTGTGTGTGTGTGTGTATGTGTTTCTATGTTTTTCTGTGTGTGTGTGTATGTGTTTCTATGTTTTTCTGTGTGTGTGTGTATGTGTTTCTATGTTTTTCTGTGTGTGTGTGTGTGTGTGTGTGTGTATGTGTTTCTATGTTTTTCTCTGTGTGTATGTGTTTCTGTGTTTTTCTCTGTGTGTGTGTGTGTGTGTGTGTGTGTTTCTACGTTTTTGTGTATGTGTTTCTATGTTTTTCTGTGTGTGTGTGTATGTGTTTCTATGTTTTTCTGTGTGTGTGTATGTGTTTCTATGTTTTTCTGTGTGTGTGTATGTGTTTCTATGTTTTTCTGTGTGTGTGTATGTGTTTCTATGTTTTTCTGTGTGTGTGTATGTGTTTCTATGTTTTTCTGTGTGTGTGTGTGTGTGTATGTGTTTCTATGTTTTTCTGTGTGTGTGTGTGTGTATGTGTTTCTATGTTTTTCTGTGTGTGTGTGTATGTGTTTCTATGTTTTTCTGTGTGTGTGTGTATGTGTTTCTATGTTTTTCTGTGTGTGTGTGTGTGTATGTGTTTCTATGTTTTTCTGTGTGTGTGTGTGTATGTGTTTCTATGTTTTTCTGTGTGTGTGTGTGTGTGTATGTGTTTCTATGTTTTTCTGTGTGTGTGTGTGTGTATGTGTTTCTATGTTTTTCTGTGTGTGTGTTTCTATGTTTTTCTGTGTGTGTGTGTGTGTGTGTATGTGTTTCTATGTTTTTCTGTGTGTGTGTTTCTATGTTTTTCTGTGTGTGTGTGTATGTGTTTCTATGTTTTTCTGTGTGTGTGTGTGTATGTGTTTCTATGTTTTTCTGTGTGTGTGTGTGTATGTGTTTCTATGTTTTTCTGTGTGTGTGTGTGTGTATGTGTTTCTATGTTTTTCTGTGTGTGTGTGTGTGTATGTGTTTCTATGTTTTTCTGTGTGTGTGTTTCTATGTTTTTCTGTGTGTGTGTGTGTGTGTGTGTGTGTTTCTATGTTTTTCTGTGTGTGTGTTTCTATGTTTTTCTGTGTGTGTGTGTGTGTGTGTATGTGTTTCTATGTTTTTCTGTGTGTGTGTGTGTATGTGTTTCTATGTTTTTCTGTGTGTGTATGTGTTTCTATGTTTTTCTGTGTGTGTGTATGTGTTTCTATGTGTTTCTGTGTGTGTGTGTGTGTGTGTATGTGTTTCTGTGTTTTTCTGTGTGTGTGTGTGTGTGTGTGTATGTGTTTCTGTGTGTGTGTGTATGTGTTTCTGTGTGTGTGTGTGTATGTGTTTCTGTGTGTGTGTGTGTGTGTGTATGTGTTTCTATGTTTTTCTGTGTGTGTGTATGTGTTTCTATGTTTTTCTGTGTGTGTGTGTATGTGTTTCTATGTTTTTCTGTGTGTGTGTGTGTATGTGTTTCTGTTTTTCTGTGTGTGTGTGTGTATGTGTTTCTATGTTTTTCTCTGTGTGTGTGTGTGTATGTGTTTCTGTGTTTTTCTCTGTGTGTGTGTGTGTGTGTGTTTCTACGTTTTTGTGTATGTGTTTCTATGTTTTTCTGTGTGTGTATGTGTTTCTATGTTTTTCTGTGTGTGTGTATGTGTTTCTATGTTTTTCTGTGTGTGTGTGTGTATGTGTTTCTGTGTTTTTCTCTGTGTGTGTGTGTGTGTGTGTGTTTCTACGTTTTTGTGTATGTGTTTCTATGTTTTTCTCTGTGTGTGTATATGTTTCTGTGTTTTTCTCTGTGTGTGTGTGTGTGTGTGTGTGTTTCTACGTTTTTGTGTATGTGTTTCTATGTTTTTCTGTGTGGGTGTGTGTATGTGTTTCTATGTTTTTCTGTGTGTGTGTGTATGTGTTTCTATGTTTTTCTGTGTGTGTGTGTATGTGTTTCTATGTTTTTCTGTGTGTGTGTGTGTGTGTGTGTGTGTGTATGTGTTTCTATGTTTTTCTGTGTGTGTGTGTGTGTGTATGTGTTTCTAAGTTTTTCTGTGTGTGTGTGTATGTGTTTCTATGTTTTTCTGTGTGTGTGTGTGTGTGTATGTGTTTCTATGTTTTTCTGTGTGTGTGTGTGTGTATGTGTTTCTATGTTTTTCTGTGTGTGTGTGTGTATGTGTTTCTATGTTTTTCTGTGTGTGTGTGTGTATATGTTTCTATGTTTTTCTGTGTGTGTGTGTGTGTGTATGTGTTTCTATGTTTTTCTGTGTGTGTGTGTGTATGTGTTTCTATGTTTTTCTGTGTGTGTGTTTCTATGTTTTTCTGTGTGTGTGTGTGTATGTGTTTCTGTGTTTTTCTGTGTGTGTGTGTGTGTGTGTATGTGTTTCTGTGTGTGTGTGTGTGTATGTGTTTCTATGTTTTTCTGTGTGTGTGTATGTGTTTCTATGTTTTTCTGTGTGTGTGTGTGTATGTGTTTCTATGTTTTTCTGTGTGTGTGTGTGTGTGTATGTGTTTCTATGTTTTTCTGTGTGTGTGTGTGTGTGTATGTGTTTCTATGTTTTTCTGTGTGTGTGTTTCTATGTTTTTCTGTGTGTGTGTGTGTGTGTGTATGTGTTTCTATGTTTTTCTGTGTGTGTGTGTGTATGTGTTTCTATGTTTTTCTGTGTGTGTGTGTGTATGTGTTTCTATGTTTTTCTGTGTGTGTGTATGTGTTTCTATGTTTTTCTCTGTGTGTGTATGTGTTTCTGTGTTTTTCTCTGTGTGTGTGTGTGTGTGTGTTTCTACGTTTTTGTGTATGTGTTTCTATGTTTTTCTGTGTGTGTGTGTGTGTGTGTGTATGTGTTTCTATGTTTTTCTGTGTGTGTGTATGTGTTTCTATGTTTTTCTGTGTGTGTGTGTGTGTATGTGTTTCTATGTTTTTCTGTGTGTGTGTGTATGTGTTTCTATGTTTTTCTGTGTGTGTGTGTATGTGTTTCTATGTTTTTCTGTGTGTGTGTATATGTGTTTCTATGTTTTTCTGTGTGGGTGTGTGTATGTGTTTCTATGTTTTTCTGTGTGTGTGTGTATGTGTTTCTATGTTTTTCTGTGTGTGTGTGTATGTGTTTCTAAGTTTTTCTGTGTGTGTGTGTATGTGTTTCTATGTTTTTCTGTGTGTGTGTGTGTGTATGTGTTTCTATGTTTTTCTGTGTGTGTGTGTATGTGTTTCTATGTTTTTCTGTGTGTGTGTGTGTGTGTGTGTGTATGTGTTTCTATGTTTTTCTGTGTGTGTGTGTATGTGTTTCTATGTTTTTCTGTGTGTGTGTGTATGTGTTTCTAAGTTTTTCTGTGTGTGTGTGTGTGTGTGTGTGTGTGTTTCTATGTTTTTCTGTGTGTGTGTGTATGTGTTTCTATGTTTTTCTGTGTGTGTGTATGTGTTTCTATGTTTTTCTCTGTGTGTGT